>NW_024429273.1:0-776 GCF_017639785.1 Mesocricetus auratus
CTTGAAAACTAAAGAGACAACACTGTGTGAGAAACTACAGGTGTAACTTGAAACCTAACGATACAACACTGTCTGAGAATCTACCCGTGTATCTTATTGGAAAGTAAAGGTACAACACTTATTTGAATCTATATGCGCAACTTCTCGAAAATAAATAGCACAACACTGTCTGAGAATCTACACATGTAACTTATTGAAAACTAACGATACAATACTGTGTGAGAATCTACAGGCATAACTACCTGAAAACTAGCGATACAACACTGCGTGAGGGCTTACATGGGTAACTTCTTGAAAACTAACGATACAACTCTGTATGAGATTCTACACGTGCAACTTATTGAAAACTAACGATCCAACACTGTGTCAGAATCTATACCTGTTAATTATTGAAAACTAAGGACACAACACTGTGTGCGATTCTACACGTGTAACTTATTGAAAACTAATGATACAATGCTGTGTGAGAGTCCACAGGTTTAACTTATTGAAAACTAAAAATACAAAACTGCATAATTATGTACACGTGTAACTTAATGAAAACTAAAGATACAACACAGTGTGAGAATCTACACTTGTAACTTCTTGAAAACTACGGACACAACACTGTGTGAGAAACTACATCTGTAACTTCTTGAAAACTAACGATACAACACTATGTGAGTATCTAAACGTGTAACTTATTGAAACCTAATTATATAATACTATGTGAGTATCTATAAGTGTAAATACTTGAAACTTAGAGATACCACACTGTGTGAGAAACTTCATGCATA
>NW_024429274.1:0-872 GCF_017639785.1 Mesocricetus auratus
GGGCACCCAATGTCCATTTGTATGCCAGGAATAAATACTGGTCAACTGCCAAAGGCCCCATAGATTGCCCAGGCCTTCTCACTGACACCCCCATTCGGGGGTCATGATCAGCCCCATGCTGGATTCCCAGGCATCAGCCTGGGTTTCAAGAGTTAACCCTTGTCAAGTCAGCTGTTTCGGGGGGCTAAACCAGCCCACTCTTAAACCCTTTGGTCATCAATCCTCCCTCTCTGTTACTGTCTTTCTTGAGTTCACCTCAGTACTTAGCTGTGGGAGTCTGCCTCTGCCTCCATAAGCCACTGAATGAAGATTCTGTTTCCCTGACTCTCTGGCCATGGGAATGAGGCTGGAACTCTCCAGATCAATGTCTGAAATCCAAATATGAGAGAATACATGCCATGGTTCTCTTTTTGTGACTGGGTTAACTCACTCAGAATGGATTCTTCTAGGGACATTCATTTGCCTGCAAATCTAAGGATTCCATTATTTTTTTCTGCTGAATATTACTCCATTGTGTAAATGTACCACATTTTCTCTATCCACTCTTCGGTTGAGGGGCATCTATGTTGCTTCCAAGTTCTGGCTATTACAAATAATGCTGCTATGAATATAGTGGAACAGACATCCTTGTTGTATGAATGGGCATCTTTTGGATATATGCCTAAGAGTGGAGTTGTTGGGTCTTGTGGTAGGTTTATTCCAATTTTTCTGAGGAACCTCCACACTGATTTCCAAAGTTGCTGAACAAGTTGGCACTCCCAACAGCAATGGAGGAGTATTCCCCTTTACCACATCCTCTCCAGCATAAATTGTCATTGGTGTTTTTGATTTTAGCCATTCAGATAGGAGTGAGATGGTATCTAAGATTTGTC
>NW_024429275.1:0-40983 GCF_017639785.1 Mesocricetus auratus
TCATTATTTTCCAATAAGGTACACATATAGTTTCTCACACAGAGTTGTATTGTTGGTTTTCAAGAAGTTGCAGTTATAGTTTCTCACACAATCTTGTATCGTTAGTTTTCAACGAGTAACATATGTAGTTTCCAATAGAGTGTTGTATCGCTAGTTTTCAAGAAGTTATGCACAGAAACTCTAATAGAGTGCTGTATAGTTAGTTTTCAAGATGTTCCACATGTAGTTCTCACACAGTGTTGTATTGTTAGATTTCCAGGAGATACACATGTAGTTATTCACATCGTATTGCATCCTTAGTTTTCAAGAAGTTATGCATGTAGTTACTCACACCACGTTGTATTGTTAATTTTCAAGAAGTTGTGCTTATAGTTTCTTATACAGTGTTGTATATCTAGTTGTCAAAAAGTTACTCTTGTAGTTTCTCAAAGAGTGTTGTATATTTAGTTTTCAAGAATTGAGGCATGTAGTTTCTCACATAGTGTTGTATCGTTAATTTTCAATAAGGTACAATGTAGTTTTCACACAGTGTTGTTTTGATAGTTTTCTAGAAGTTGGGAATGTAGTATCTCAAAGAGTGTTGTGTAGTTAGTTTTCAAGAAGTTATGCATGTAGGTTCTTACAAAGTGTTACATTGTTAGTTTTCAAGAAGTTACTCATGTAGTTTCTCACACAGTGTAGTATACTTAGTTTTCAAGAAGTTACAAATGTAGTTTCTCACACACTGTTGTATTGTTAGTTTTCAAGAACTTACTCATTTAGTTTCTCATAGAATGTTGCATAGTTATTTTTCAAGAAGATACGGGTATAGTTTCCCACTCAGTGTTGTAGCGTTTGTTTTCTAAAAGGTACGTATGTAGTTTTTCACACAGTATTGCATCGTTAGTTATCCAAAAGTTATGCATTTAGATTCTTACACAGTGTCACACTGTTACTTTTCAAGAAGTTACACCAGCAGTTTCTTCACACAGTTTGTATCGTTTGTTTTCAATGATACACGTGGAGATTATCACACTGTGTTGTATCACTAGTTTTCAAGAAGTTATACATGTAGTTTGTCATATAGTGTTGTATCATTAGTTTTCAAGAAGTTACGAATGTAGTTTCACTCACAGTGTTGTATGCTTAGGTTTCAAGAAGGTACACATGCATTTTCTCACACAGTGTGGTGTCCGTAGTTTTCAAGAAGTTACACATGTCATTTCGTACACAGTGTTGTATATTTAGTTTTTAAGAAGTTATGCATGTAGTTTGTATCACAGTGTTGTATCCTACGTTTTCAATAAGGTAAACATGTAGTTTTTCACACTGTGTTGTATCATTAGTTATCATGAAGTTATTCATAGTTATTCATGTAGTTTCTCAAACAGTGTTATATCATTGGTTTTCAAGAAGTTACATGTATAGTTTCTCACACATTGATGTATTGTTAGATTTCAAGATGTTAAGCATATAGTTTCCTCATACAGTGTTGTATAGTTAGTTTTCAAGAAGTTACACATGTAGTTTCTTTCAAAATGTTGTATTGTTAGTTTTTAATAAGGTATTCACCTAGTTTTTCACACAGTGTTGTATCATTAGTTTTCAATAAAGTATGCATGTAGTTTCTCACATATTGTTGTATCATTAGTTTTCAAGAATTTATATATGTACTTTCTCACACAGTGGTGTAACATTAGTTTTCAAGAAGTTACGCATGTCCTTTCTCACACAATGCTGTATTGTTAGTTTTATAAAAGTTTGGAAGGTAGTATCTTATATCGTGTTGTATAGTAAGTTTTCAAGAAGTTACACATGTATTTTCTTACAAAGAGTTATATGCTTAGTTTTCGAGAAGTTACACATATAGTTTCTCACACAGTGTTGTACAGTTAGTTTTCTAGAATTGACTCATGTAGTTTTGTGTACTTATTTTTCAAGATGTTGTTTTTCAATAAGTTTCTCACACAGTGTTGTATCGATAGTTTTCAAGAAGTTACGCATGTAGTTTCTCACACCATATTGTATTGTTACATTTCAAGAAGTTATGTGTATAGTTTCTCACACAGTGTTGTATAGTTTGCTTTCTAGAAGTTACGCATGAAGTTTCTCATAGAGTGTTGTATAGTTAGTTTTCAAGAAGTTACACATGTAGTTTCTCACACAGTGTTGTAGCATAAGTTCTCAAGAAGTTACCCATATAGATTTTCATACAGTGTTGTGTCCTTAGTTTTCATGAAGTTACGCATATAATTTCTCACAGAATGTTGAATAGTTAGTTTTCAAGAAATTACACATGTAGTTTCTCACATTGTATCATTGGTTTTCAAAAAGGTATGCATGTAGTTTCTCTTAGAGTATTGTATAGTTAGTTTTCAAGAAGTTACACATGTAGTTTCTCACCCATTTTTTATCGTTAATTTTCAAGTAGTTACATATGTAGATTCTCATATAGAGTTTTATTGTTAGTTTTCAAGAGATATTTCAGGAACTTGCATTTTAAAAATAAATTTATGTCAACAAGCCAGTGGTCAGTCATTGCTAACAGCCCAGGTCTGAGTACATCCCACACTGTACTGCTGTTACCATTAGAGAGGGTAGGTGGATCATTTACTAACACAGAAACATATTTGTCTTCTATGACTGATGATAACTAAGGTGCCTAACACCCCCACACACATACTTCACTATCCACACCCACACCTAGGTGAATGCCAAGACTCATGTGTCTATCAGATGCAGATAATAAGTAAGGAATGTATAGTGATAATTAGTTGAAATCTGAAAAAGAAAACTTGTATGAAGATTAGAAAATCAATGTGGCCAGCCAATACTCTTAACTGTATCTCATTCAAAAATGAGCAATCCTGTCTCAAGGAATCCTCAGACTGCAATTCTCTCCACCAAACTTCAGACTACACTGCTGCTATCTCCTTCTGCCTTATATTTCTCTCTCTACCCAGCCATCACTCCTATTCCCACCTTCCTAGTGCTGGAATTAAAGGTTTCTTATGCTAATTCCTGGCATCAAAGGTGTGAGATCCCTTTCTCTTATTTAACTTTCTGTGGGCTAGAGTGCCCTTGAATACAATCACCCTTGTCTCCCTGTCTCCTGAGTTCTGGGATTAAAGGCATAGCGACCACTTTCTAGCCTTATGACTAACTAATGGTTTAGGTGTTTGAATAACCAATGGCTTTGATCTTAACTAGTAATGTGGCTAACAAGTGACTTGGCTCTGCACTCTGAATTTCAGGTAAGCTTATTTGTTAGATTACAAACAAAATATCACTATATTTGCCGTTTTTATCTAAAAAAAGTTAAAACTAATATGTTATTCAAGCAAGATTCATTTATTTGAATACAAACAAAATATTTCTGCAATGTATATTTCCTGGCCGAATACATCAGTTACACCCTCAGCGAATGGCTCTGGGTATGCTAAGAAGAGGACAAAAATGTATTTAGAAGGGAATGAACAGGATAAGATAAGGCATGCGATTTTCTAGACTCCATATAGCCATTGTACTGACCTGCATTGACCTCATACTAGATCACACTCAGTCTCAGAAAGGAAAATGCTCAAAGAACCCCACCCTTAAACTCTCAAATGCTCTCTCTGCATGCATTGTAGTGTAAGATACACTGCTGCATCCTCTGCTAAGCAGATCAAGCTCCATCACATAGTTCCAAATCTACTGCCCACAAAATTCCCCAGTTAATCCAGTGGATCTCAAGCAAAATCACTAGAGAGGAATAAAATGGAGAGACTGGTTGAACTTGTGGACCAGGGTAGATGAAAGTTAAGTCATGAGAGTGGGGAATATTTGTGCATATGTGCATATTTCTCTGTGCTTGTCAAGTAGTTAATAATAGAAAATTGTTTTGGGTGTTCCTTCGGTGCAGATCTGGAGCCTCTTTTGTGGATCAGTAGTTGAGGAGACTCTGGTGCTCGCCAAGCCTGACAACAAATCTGAGGATGGATTCAAGAATTAGAAAAAGGATCTTATTGACTTGAAGGTGCCAAGGCAGGATGTTTTTGGGTGCAGTTTAAGATTAAGAGGCACACACACTTAGTAAATTAATGAAAGCCTATTCTGACCCACAAGGATTGCAAATGAGGCAGAACAGATTCTGGTTTGACTGACAACCAAACAATGAGACAGACAGACCAGCACATTTGGAAATGGAGGATGAAGACAATACTGATGTGTTACAGCAGTGACAGGAGCTGTCTAGTAAAAAGGAAACCTGCTACACTACCCCAGAATAGTCTTGAAATTTGAAAGGCACAATTACCACATATAGTTTTCTCTATTTTTTTGTTTCCCTGTCCCCATTTCCTTCTTTTACAGGAAGAACTGATATAAATTCACAAACATATTGCAATGTTTTTTCCTTTGTTAAACTAAATGTCCAATGTCCCGCGCTACCGTCTCGCCAGCAAGAACGACGCAGAACACTCGGATCCTTCTGCAGTAAAGCTTTAATGCATCTTGAGAGATAGATGATCAGCTTCTTAGAGGGAGACCCCAAGCTAAGAAACCCAGCCCCTTATATAAGCCTAGGAGCTCCGAGTGAGATGTGTAGAGCCGGGATTGGTGGTTTGCACATCACCCCAGATGACGTCACGGGAGAGGCACAGTTTAAACGGTTAACTCCAACTGACAGCGACAGTTAACTCCAACTGACAGCGACAGTTAACTCCAACTGACAGTGGATGTCAGCGCCATCTTCTAACGGCAATAGCGATAGCGAGGGCGGCTCCTCACATCTCCCCCTATTCATTTATTTTTGAAGCAATAGGACACCCACAACTTTGGAGTGGAGATAGAGGTCAAATCCCCATGTGCAAATTCGGAACATGTACAAAGCTCCTCTCCAGGGTCTTATCCCCAGAGGAAGTCCTGACCAGTCCGATGTCTTTTTTCTGGGGGAAGGAGATCATGACATAGAACCTTCATGCAAGATGACTTATCTCCCAGGAGAAAGTCGTTATACCGCAGACCTCTCCTGTGCAGTGCTTAGCCTTGCAACTCCTTGGGCTGCTGAAGCCTACCCACTCTATCCCGTGCAATGAGACTAGCCTCGTGGGGTGCAAGAGCTGGGAGGCCAGCGACCTATTGCTTTAACATGGTTAACCAAATGTCAGGGGATGCTCCGTGTTCTAAGGCAGCAAGTGCTTGTGCCACCACCACTTTCTCCTTTTGTTTGGGCTCTGAGCGTACACACCATCCAAAGCATCAACACTATTCCACAGCAGAGAACTAGGCTAAATGATCCTACCCCCACCCATTCCTTAAAATAAGAAAATGCAGATGAAATCCAGGGGGAGAGGTCTTCCATCAGAGAAAGATCCAGATGCGTCGAATTCACTTGCAGGATCGCCATTCTCAACTCACGGAGTGTCTGCTCAAACTCAAAAGTCCAATTCTGTAATAAATGTTGAGACAGAGCTTTTGACAGGTTAGCTGCTCTTGTAAAATTCTCATATTGTACTAAGTGACACAAAGGCCAGGCAACTTTGTTCACATCCCAATTTGGCCATCTGCCACAATATATCCAATTGTTCCTGAACCAAATTAATCTGTTGGTTTACCAACATCAGGCCTCCTTGTATCTGAGAATTGGCAGTGGCCTGTTTATCTAGGACCATGGTCACAGTGGCCTATAGTTCATTAATGGTTTGAGTTGTCTGCACAGTGGCAGAAAGTGCAAGGGCCGAGGCGGTAACCGAAGCAGTAACCGCGGCGGTGGCTATCAGGCCCACAATAATAGCAGAGATCCCAAAAATCTCGCTTTTCCCTAAACAAACTCAAATTACTTGGCGCCTCAACAGGAGCTGGAATAAATCGAGGCATGCGCATTACCAAAGCAAAAGGGTGCTTAATAGCATCCCAGCATAATGCATAAAAACAATTCTAAGCAGAACAATTTATTTCTTTCTGATTCTTACCTAAGGTATCATTACTCACAACCCAAATAAAGGGCAGCTGAATAATTAGTTCTCTTAAAAGGGGTATACTTAACATTGGAGGAGGACCAATCAGATGATCCAGAGCTCTGTCCCTCACTCAGACTGTTGCCTAATGCCCCTTTCCAATCAAAAGTAATCTGTCCCTTCTCACTATCATAGGAGAAAGATCAGTACAGCTTCCATTAATTCAAAAGGATTAGCATTAGATCTTTCTGGATCCATATGAATAAAATTATCCTTTAATGAAGAAATCACAGTAAAGCACAAGCTTCCTACTAATGACAAGGTTCTCTCATCCTGAAAACTCTGTATCTGAGGATCTAAAGGCAAAAAGGCAAGCCCCAACTCTCTATTATTTGTGAAAAATCTAGGGAACACCTGGGCATTCTGCATCACTGGCATCGGTAGGGGGAAGGTAGACATGATGGCCCACCGTAACTCTCCCATCATACTAGGAACCATCATCCCGAGTAGGAGAGTCTTCATCACCCACTTGGCCTCCATCCTTCTTATTCTGGAGTTGTGAAGGAGCTCTTCGAGTGAGTCTTTCAGGGATCCACAGGGGGTTTTCTTCCTCCTGTGGAAAAACACACACAGCTCCCCTGGATCTTATAAGAATAGGATCCGGGCCTTTCCAGAGATCAGTCAAGACATCTTTCCATTTTACCATTTCTTTTGGCCTATCAGGCTCTAAACTGTGGCGATCAGCCGCAGTGTGGCCTTGGGCATCACAGTTCAAGAAATTAAGGGTAAAAAGTGCCATGGATACAGCAACTCTTGGTACCGAGGGTAGAACATCCTCAATACTCCCCTTTTGTTTAATCAGATATGATTTGAGTGTACGATGGGCACGTTCCACAATGCCCTGTCCTTGAGGGTTATAAGGTAGGCCAGTTAGATGGGTAACATCCATTTGCCGACAAAACTGTCGGAATTTTTGAGAGGTATATGCTGGTCCATTGTCTGTTTTTAAAATTCTGGGTTTTCCCCAAGCACTCCAGGCCTCAAGGCAATGTTGAATCACATATGAGGCCTTTTCCCCTGTTAGGGGTGTGGCAAACATTACGCCAGAACAGGTGTCAACAGAAACATGAACATATTGAAGCCTTCCAAAAGAGGGAATATGAGTAACATCCATCTGCCACATCTGCAATGGTCTAATGCCACGTGGGTTTATTCCCATGTGGGGAGTAGGTAAGAATTCGCAGCAATTCTGGCATTGAGTAACAATTTCCCTAGCCTCTTTCCTGGATAGAGCAAAACGACGGCGCAAGGTCTCAGCCGTCACATGAAAGCGCTTATGGAATTCTTTTGCTGCTTGTGCATGGGTAGACAAGGCAGCGGCCACCAGCTTTGTAGCCTTGTCCGCTAAGTCATTCCCTAAGGACATGGGACCTGGGAGTCCAGAATGTGCTCGGACATGGGTAATGAAAACAGGAAATCTCCTATTTAACAAGGCAGCTTGTATCTTCTGAAAGATGTTAGCAACTCTGCTGGAGGATCTTATTATTCCAGCTATCTCAAGGAGATTAACTGCATTAACCACATAAGAGGAATCTGATACAATATTGAGGGGTCCTGGAAAAGCCTCAAGAACCTCCAGTACTATCAGACATTCTACAACTTGAGGTGAAGTTTCATTATATTGTTTAGATATAACCCTATCCTTGACCACATAAGCTCCCATACCAGTTTTTGATCCATCAGTGTACACCACAGTCCCATCTGGGAGTGGGTCTTTAGCTGTCACTTGTGGAAACACTATAGCCTGGTTTAGGGCAAACTGTAAAATTGGATGCTTTGGAAAATGATTATCAATTTGTCCTGAAAAGGAAGTAACTAAAACTGCCCAATCACTAGATGTGGCTGCCAAGGTCTGAACTTGTGCAGCAGTATAAGGCACAATCAAGGAATCAGGATCCCTGCCAAAATGTGTAACAGCTGCTTTTATTCCGCGAGCGCGAGCTGTGCAACAGCATCAGGGTACCAGTCAATAATCTTAGCAGGGGAAGCATTTGGATGAATCCAAAGTAATGGTCCATGTTGCCACAGGACTGCAGTTGGCAATTGAGCTGTCTTAAAAACACACAGATTAAAAGGTAGTGACTCCTCAATTCGTTGTAATTGTGCTTCCTGTAAGGCCTCTTCCACCATCTGTAAGGCTCGGTGGGCGGCAGGGGTAAATTTTCTGGGTGAGGAGATATGAGGCTCACCCTCCAGGAGATCGAAGAGGGGTTTTAGATCAGCAGATGGAATTTTTAAAAAGGGCCTCAACCAATTTATATCTCCCAGAAGTTTCTGAAAATCATTTAATGTTTGTAAGTGGTCTTTGCGAATTTCTATTTTCTGAGGAACTATATTTTTGGGAGTAATCTTTGAGCCCAAAAAGAGGCCTGTATCTGCAATTTGAACCTTTTCTGAGGCAATCTCTAATCCCCACTGTTTTAATTCAGCCACCAGCATGGGAAAAGCCTTTTGTAAAACATCTAACTCTTTGTGACAAATAAGAATATCGTCCATATAATGGATAACGATTAAAGATGTAAATTGCTTCCTAATTGGCTCCAAAGCCTCCTGCACATATAGCTGACATATTGTTGGGCTATTGGCCATGCCTTGCGGCAGTACCTTCCACTGAAATCTCTTGTCTGGTTCCATATGATTAAGAGAAGGGATAGTGAAGGCAAACCTTGGTCTATCCCGTGGGTAAAGTGGAATAGAGAAGAAACAATCCTTAATATCTATAATAATAAGCTTCCAATCTTGAGGAAGTGCAGAAAGCAAAGGAAGGCCTCTTTGAACAGGGCCAAAAAGATGCATCTGATTGTTAATGGCCCGCAGGTCGTGGAGTAATCTCCACTTCCCAGATTTCTTCTTTTTTTTTTTTTTTTCAGCTTATATTTTTTTATTAATATTTTTTTTATTTTCCATTTTAAATTTTGATAAGAAACAAGGTTGCTTCACAAGTCAGTACGAGGTCCCTCTCCCTTTCCCTCCCCTCCTCCCGTGCCCTCCCCCCATCCCCCCCCGTTATCCCCTCATTCCCCCAGGGAGGGTGAGGCCCTCCATGGGGGTGTCCATAGTCTGTCATTTCATATAGGGCAGGGCCTAGACCCTTCCCCAAGAGTTCAGGGTGAGAGTGCACCTCACATTGTTCAATGGGAGTCCAAAGTCCGTGTGTATACTTGGGATGGGTACTGATCTGCTGTCCAAGGCTCAATAGATTACCTAGGCCTCCTCACTGACACCCAGATTCGGGGGGTCTTGATCAGTCCCATGCTGGATTCCCAGGCTGATGCCTGGGATTCAAGAGTTAACCTTTGTCAGGTCAGCTGTTTCTGGGGGTTCAACCAGCCCAGTCTTAATCCCTTTGATCATCAGTCCTCCCTCTCTGATACTGGCTTTCTTGAGTTCAGCTCAGTACTTAACCAGCCAGTAAATGAAGTTTCTGTTTCCCAGACTCTCTGGCAATAGGATTGTAGGCTGGCACTCCCCAGATCTATGTCTAAAATCCATATATGAGAGAGTACATGCCATGTTTCTCTTTTTGTGACTGGGTTACCTCACTCAGGATGGTTTCTTCTAGTGTCATCCATTTGCCTGCGAATCTCATGATTCCATTATTTTTTTCTGCTGAATAGTACTCCATTGTGTAGATGTACCACATTTTCTCTATCCATTCTTCGGGTGAGGGACATCTAGGTTGCTTCCAAGTTCTGGCTATTACAAATAAAGCTGCTATGAACATAGTGGAACAGACATCTTTGTTATATGAATGGGCATCTTTTGGATATATGCCTAAGAGTGCAGTTGCTGGGTCTTGTGGTAGGTTTATTCCCATTTTTCTGAGGAATCTCCATACTGCTTTCCAAAGTGGCTGAACCAGTTGGCACTCCCACCAGCAATGGAGGAGTGTCCCCCTTTCACCACATCCTCTCCAGCATAAATTGTCATTGGTGTTTTTGATTTTAGCCATTCTGACAGGAGTGAGATGGTATCTCAGAGTTGCTTTGATTTGCATTTCCCGGATGGCTAAGGATGTTGAGCACTTTCTCAAGTGCCTCTCAGCCATTTTAGACTCCTCTATTGAAAACTCTCTATTTAGTTCTGCAGCCCACTTCTTAATTGGGTCCTTTGCTGTTTTGGAGACTTGCTTCTTGAGTTCTTTGTAAATTTTGGAGATCAACCCTCTGTCAGATGTGGGATTAGTGAATATTTTTTCCCATTCTGTGGGCTGCCTTTTTGTCTTGCTGACTGTGTCCTTTGCCTTACAGAAGCTTCTCAGTTTCAGTAGGTCCCATTTATTAATTGTTGATCTCACTGTCTGTGCTACTGGTGTTATGTTCAGGAAGCTGTCTCCTGTACCAATTCTTTCAAGGGTACCACCCACTTTCTCTTCTAAGAGGTTCAGTGTGGCTGGATTTATGTTGAGGTCTTTGATCCATTTGGACTTAAGTTTTGTGCATGGCGATAAACATGGATCGATCCGCATTTTTCTACATGCCAGTCTCCAATTATGCCAGCACCATTTGTTGAAGATGCTTTCTTTATTCCATTGTATATTTTTAGCTTCTTTGTCAAAGATCAGATGTTCGTACGTGTGTGGGTTAATACCCGGATTTTCAATTCGATTCCATTGGTCTGCCTGTCTATTTTTGTGCCAATACCAAACTGTTTTCAGGACTATAGCTCTATAATAGAGCTTGAGGTCAGGGATAGTGATGCCTCCGGACGTTGCCTTGTTGAACAGGGTTGTTTTGGCTATCCTGGGTCTTTTGTTTTTCCATACAAAATTGATTATTGTTCTTTCAAGGTCTGTGAAGAATTGTGCTGGGATTTTAATGGGGATAGCATTGAATCTGTAGATTGCTTTTGGCAGGATTGCCATTTTTACTATATTGATCCTACCTATCCAAGAGCATGGGAGATCTTTCCATTTTCTGAGGGCTTCTTTAATTTCTTTCTTTAAAGATTCAAAGTTCTTACGATACAGGTCTTTCACTTGTTTGGTTAGCGTTACCCCAAGGTATTTTATATTGTTTGTGGCAATTGTAAAGGGTGATGTTTCTCTGATTTCTCTTTCAGCCCTTTTATCATCTGTATATAGTAGGGCTACTGACTTTCTTGAGTTGATCTTGTAACCTGCCACTTTGCTGAAGGTGTTAATCAGCTGTAAGAGTTCCCTGGTAGAGTTCTTTGGGTCATTGATGTAAACTATCATATCGTCTGCAAACAGTGAAAGTTTGACTTCTTCCTTCCCAATTTGTATCCCCTTGATCCCCCTTTGTTGTCGTATGGCTATAGCTAGAACTTCAAGTACCATGTTGAAAAGGTATGGAGAGAGTGGACAGCCTTGTTTTGTTCCTGATTTTAGAGGAATTGCGTTGAGTTTCTGTCCATTTAGTTTGATGTTGGCTGTTGGTTTACTGTATATGGCTTTTATTATGTTTAAGTATGTCCCTGTTATCCCAGATCTCTCCAAGACCTTTATCATGAAGGGGTGTTGGATTTTGTCAAAGGCTTTTTCAGCATCTAGTGAGATGATCATGTGATTTTTGTTTTTCAGCTTGTTTATATGGTGGATTACGTTGATGGATTTTCGTATGTTGAACCATCCCTGCATCCCTGGGATGAAACCTACTTGATCGTGGTGAATGATTGTTTTGATGTGTTCTTGGATCCGATTTGCCAGTATTTTATTGAGTATTTTTGCATCAATGTTCATGAGGGATATTGGTCTGAAGTTCTCTTTCTTGGTTGTATCTTTGTGTGGCTTGGGGATCAAGGTTATTGAAGCCTCATAGAAAGAGTTTGGCAAAGACCCTTCTGCTTCTATTGTGTGGAACACTTTGAGAAGAATTGGTATAAGCTGTTCTTTGAATTTGTGGTAGAATTCCGCACTGAGGCCATCTGGACCTGGACTTTTTTTGGTTGGGAGACTTTTGATGACAGCTTCTATTTCCATAGGGGTTATAGGTCTATTTAAATTGCTTATCTGTTCTTGATTTAGTTTTGGCAAATGATAGCTGTCCAGGAAGTCATCCATTTCCTTTAAATTTTCGAATTTTGTGGAGTACAGGTTTTCAAAGTATGACCTAATGATTCTCTGGATTTCCTCAGAGTCTGTTGTTATGTCCCCCTTTTCATTTCTGATTTTGTTAATTTGCGTGTTCACTCTCTGCTGTTTGGTAAGTTTGGACAAAGGTTTGTCTATCTTGTTGATTTTCTCAAAGAACCAACTCTTCGTTGCATTGATTCTTTGTATTGTTTTCCTGGTTTCTACTTTGTTGATTTCAGCCCTCAATTTGATTATTTCCTGGCGTCTACTCCTCCTGGGGAGTTTGCTTCTTTGTGTTCTAGAGCTTTTAGCTGTGATGTTAATTCTCTGGTATAACTGTTTTCCTGTTTCTTCATGTGAGCACTTAGTGCTATGAACTTCCCCGTAGCACTGCTTTCAAAGTGTCCCATAGGTTTGGGTATGTTGTGTCTTCATTCTCATTGAATTCGAGGAAGTCTTTAATTTCTTTTTTTATTTCCTCTTTGACCCAGGGATGGTGCAGTTGAGCATTATTCAATTTCCATGAGTTTGTAGGTTTTCTGCAATTTGTGTTGTTGTTGAATTCTAATTTTAAGGCATGGTGGTCTGATAAGATGCATGGAGTTATTCCAATTTTTTTGTAGCTGCTGAGGTTTGATATGTTGCCAAGTATGTGGTCGATTTTTGAGAAGGTTCCATGTGGTGGTGAGAAGAAGGTATATTCTTTTTTATGTGGATGAAATGTTCTATAGATATCTGTTAATCCCAGTTGGGTCATTACTTCTATTAGACCCTTTGCTTCTTTGTTGAGTTCCTGTCTGGTATTCTTGTCTAGTGGTGAGAGTGGTGTGTTGAAATCTCCCACTATAACTGTGTGGGGCTTTAGATGAGATTTAAGTTCTAATAATGTTTCTTTAACGAATGTAGATGCCTTTGTATTGGGGGCATAGATGTTCAGGATAGACACTTCGTCTTGGTGGGTTTCACCTGTGATGAGTATGTAATGACCTCCTTCATCTCTTTTGATTGATTTTATTTTAAAGTCTAGTTTGTTAGATATTAGGATTGCTACCCCTGCTTGTTTCTTGGGTCCATTTGATTGAAAAATTTTTTCCCAACCTTTAACTCTCAAGTAATGTCTGTCTTTGAGGGTGAGGTGTGTTTCTTGTATGCAGCAGAAGGAAGGGTTCTGTCTTCGAATCCATTCTGCTAGTCTGTGTCTTTTTATGGGTGAGTTAAGGCCGTTAATATTGAGGGATATTAATGACCATTGACTACTCATCCTTCTTCGCTTTGTGATGGTTGTTGTTGGTGGAATTATGGGTGGAATTTCGCCCCTTTGTTCTTTTGGCTGTTGGTAGAGAGGGATTCTCTAATGCTTATGTTTTTCTGGTTGTAGTTAGCTTCCTTGGGTTGGAGTTTTCCTTCCAAAATTTTCTGTAGGGCTGGGTTAGTGGACACATATTGGTTGAATCTAGTTTTGTCATGGAATATCTTGTTTTCTCCGTCTATAGTGATTGAGAGCTTTGCCGGGTATAGTAGTCTGGGCTGGCATCCATGGTCTCTTAGTGTAGGTAGAATATCTATCCAGGACCTTCTGGCTTTCAGAGTTTCCATGGAGAAATCAGGTGTAATTCTGATAGGTCTGCCTTTATATGTTACTTGACCTTTTTCCTTAGCTGCTCTTAATATTCTTTCTTTATTCTGTATGTTTGGGGTCTTGATTATTATGTGGCGAGGGGATTTTTTTGTGGTCCACTCTATTTGGTGTTCTGTAGGCTTCTTGTACCTTCATTGGCATGTCTTTCTTAAGGTTGGGAAAGTTTTCTTCTATGATTTTGTTGAATATGCCTTCTGCCCCTTTGAGGTGGATTTCTTCTCCTTCTTCTATACCTATTATTCTTAGGTTTGGTCTTTTCATGGTGTCCCATAATTCCTGGATGTTTTGTGTTAAGGATTTGTTGGATTTAAGGTTTTCTTTGGTTGATAAATCCATTTCTCCTAATGTATCTTCAACACTTGAGATTCTCTCTTCCATCTCTTCTATTCTGTTGGTAATGCTTGTATTGGTAGTGCCTGACTGTTTGTCCAGCTTTTCTATTTTCTGCCTTTCTTCAGATTGTGTTTTTTTTAGTGTCTCTATTTCAGTTTTCAACCCTTGCAGCGTTTGCATTGCTTCTTGCAATTTTCTGTTTATCTGTTCGTCCGTTTGTTGCCTTTTATGAATTTTTTGGTTTGTTCTTTCTTCCATTTCTTGCATTTTTTGGTTTGCTTTTTGTTCCATTTCTTGGATTTTGTGCTTTGTTTCTTCTTCCATTTCCTGCCTTTTTTGGTTTGTTTCTTCCTCCATTTTTTTCATTTTTTGCTTTGTTTTTTCTACCATTTCTTGCATTTTTTGCTTTGTTTCTTCTTCCATTTCCTGCCTTATTTGGTATGTTTCTTCTTCTAATTCTTGCATTTTTTGCTTTGCTTTTTCTTCCATTTCTTGCATTTTTTGCTTCATTTCTTCTTCCATTTCGTGCCGTTTTTGGTTTGTTTTTTCTTCCAATTCTTGCATTTTTTGGTTTGTTTTTTCTTCCATTTCTTGCATTTTTTGGTTTGTTTTTTCTTCCATTTCTTTGAGGGATTTTCCAATATCCTCTTTTAGGGCCTCTATCATTTTCATGAAAGTGCTTTTAAGATCGTTCTCTTCTGCTTCCTTCGCGTTGGAATATTGGGGTCTTGCTGGTGTGGAGTCTCTAGAATCTGGCGGTGTCATATTTGTTTTTCTGTTGCTGACTGTGTTTTTGTATTGTCTCTTTCCCATCTCTTCCTTTAGTGGGTGCAGAAAGAGCCCCTTCCTGGTCTGGGGACCAGAGTTCCCTTTGGTGGGTGCTAGTAAGTCCAGTAATCTGGTGGTTCTTCTATGCCTTGTCCAAATGCTGGTCCGTGGGTAGAGAAGAAGAACAGGAATCTGGGGCGCTTAGCCTCCTACCTGGTCCCCTGGACCCTATGCTGGGTCCTGTTGTACCTGATCCGGAACAGCTACTCCCCTGGTCTCCCTGGTTCCTGTAGTTTCCTGGTCTCTTTGGTGGGAGAGAAGATCTGGAGTCTGGGGTGCTTGGCTCCCGCCGGGATTGGGAGCTCTGTGCAGTTCCCAGGCGATCTGCAGGCTCTGGAACACAGGCCGGGAAGCTGGCCTGTTTACCTGATGCTCCCGCCGGGATTGGGAGCTCTGTGCAGTTCCCAGGCGATCTGCAGGCTCTGGAACACAGGCCGGGAAGCTGGCCTGTTTACCTGATGATGCCAGAGGGACAGCTACTTCCCTGTGCGCCCAGCCTCCTCTCCTTTCCTGGAATCGTTGGTGGGAGAGAAGATCTGGAGTCTGGGGTGCTTGGCTCCCGCCGGGATTGGGAGCTCTGTGCAGTTCCCAGGCGATCTGCAGGCTCTGGAACACAGGCCGGGAAGCTGGCCTGTTTACCTGATGCTCCCGCCGGGATTGGGAGCTCTGTGCAGTTCCCAGGCGATCTGCAGGCTCTGGAACTCAGGCCGGGAAGCTGGCCTGTTTACCTGATGCTCCCTCCGGGATTGGGAGCTCTGTGCAGTTCCCAGTCGATCTGCAGGCTCTGGAGACACAGCAGGCCAGGAAGCTGGCCTGTTTACCTGATGATGCCAGAGGGACAGCTACTTCCCTGTGCGCCCAGCCTCCTCTCCTTTCCTGGAATCGTTGGTGGGAGAGAAGATCTGGAGTCTGGGGTGCTTGGCTCTCTGCCGGGATTGGGAGCTCTGTGCCGTTCCCAGGCGATCTGCAGGTCTCTGGAACACAGGCCGGGAAGCTGGCCTGTTTACCTGATGCTCCCTCCGGGATTGGGAGCTCTGTGCAGTTCCCAGGCGATCTGCAGGCTCTGCTATTATTCATAAGATTGGCCTTTTCCTAGTGTACCATTAATCTCAGATATTTAGTCTTAAGTCTTTGCTGAACTTAATATTTTGTTTAGTTGTTGAATCTGTTTCTCCTAGAGCATCTCCAATGCCTGAATTTCTCTTTTCGATCACTTATCTTCTGTTGGTTATGCTTGCATTTGTAGTTCCTGGTTTTTTACCCAGATTTTTCTATTTCCAGCATTTCCTCAGACTGTATTTTTTATTGGCTCTATTTCACCTTTCAAGCCTTGCATTCTTTGAATTGTTTCCTTTATTTGTTTGGTTGGTTTTTCTTAGCTTTCCTTGTTTTCATTAAGAGATTTCTTTATTTCTTTCAATTTTTGGATTGTATTTTCCTCCATTTCTTGAATTTTTGTTCATATTTAGTTCTGTTTCTTTAAGGGATTTTCTCAAAAATTCTTTGAGTGTCTCTATCATCTTCATAAAGTTGATTTATGGTAGTCCTCTTCTGTTTAATCTGAGTTGGGATGTTGGGTTATTGCTGGAGTGGAGTCCCTAGACACTGGTTGCATCATATTGACCTTTCTGTGGTTGACTGTGTTCTTATACTGTCTCTCCCTCTCATGGTGGGTATAGGTTCAAGGTTCTCTTGCAGGGGGTGCAAGCAGGTCCAATACACTGATGGCTCTCTTCTTCCCATGGTGTGAGGCAGCACTAACTCCTCGACTTCCACAGATTCTGGATAGACAGTTCTGCTGTGAAGGGTTCACTCATGTGCAGTCCCCAGGCCTTTGGAGGGCAGTGGAAGGAGGGCAGGAAACAGGCTCAGACCTACCTCCTCCAATATGTGGAGGTAGTGCCTCCACCATGATACATGCAGACTCTGGATGGGATGGGCTTCCACGATGAGTTCCCAAGTGGGTAGTTTGCAGGCCTTAGGAGGCTCCAAATTGGGCACAGAAAAGCAGCTTATTTCTTATGTCCATTTTTGGGACTATCTTCTTGTACCACTTTACTGTTTGGTAATCCCACCAATTTTGTTAATATGGGTTTTTGACATCAGCAGAATGATGTACCTTTGCTTTACCTGTACTTTGATTTTGCACTGGGGATTTCCTACTACAGTTAATTAGAGATATCAATAACCAATCATGATTGATTCGTAAATTTTGTTGTTATTGTTTTGTTGGTAGTGGTATTTGTGTGTGTGTTTCCCTAATTTTCCTTTATTGCTGTGAGTTTACTTATTCCTTGTATTATTCATGGTTGTTGTGAATTTCCTTAGGTATGAGTTTTCCTTCAATCACTTTCTGTCACATGCTTTTGTACATAAATACTGCTTAAACTTTGTTTTTTTGTGGAATCTGTTAATACTCGAAAGTTTTATTGGGTATACTTGTCTGAGTCTGCATCTGTGGAATCTTAGAGTCTTCTGTATTTCTGTATAGGCTGTTTTGTCTTTTAAAATACATTCAACTCCTGAAATTCTCAGGCTGCCCCACAATAATTTTGCAGTTTCCACTGAGATTACAGAGGTATAAGACCTTGAGACATGAGAATTCTCAGAGAAATTCAATGGAAAAAATAGTGTAGTTGTCAGTGTACTCTATGAATCCTACAACCTGCATTCTAGGTCTCCAAAAGTCCCACAGATCTTTCTCTGCCTAATAATTTGGAGGAACATGACAGTCACCTCTGAGTGAGGAATCTAATTGAAACTTTGTGTTTGGACCCATAGGAGGACTTGGCCATGCACCGCTACTTCCATGTCATAATGTGTGTTAGATAGCATCAGATTCCATGGTGGAAGTACAATTCAGGCTAAAAAATCCATCATGGATACAGCTCCAGTTGTGAAAACTAAAACAAAACAACATGTACATAATGAAGAGGAAATTGTTAATTTTCTACCATTGCTGTTTGGCTCCATACTTGGGCTTCTGGATAACTCTTCTGGTTAAAAGAATTGTGTCAACACAGAATATGATCTCTGTGTTCAAAGCTCACCACAGAAAGTCTCCATGGTACACTGGTCTTCTGAACACCAGGTGCAATTGTCAGCCTTGCAATACAAACGTATGGGGATCCAGGCTACATAGTAGAGCTCTAGAATCTGGAACTGCCACAGGACTTCTCATCTCTGAAAGAAAACATAACCTAATTTTTATTATTTTAATTTTAAATAGCTTGATTCACATGTCAATCCCAGTTCCCACTTCCTCCCCTCCTCCCACACCCTCTCACCACCTCCACAGCATCCCACCCTATTGTCACTTCCTTCCACAAAGGGGAAGTGGTGATAGTCTGTCATTTCACTCAGGGCAGGGTCCACGCACTCCCCTAAAAGACCAGGGTGAGAGAGCATCCCTCTTTGTATTATGGACACACAAAGTCCGTTTGTATGCCAGGGATAAACACTGATCCATTGCCCAGGGCGCCATAGGTTGTCCAGGCCTTTTCCAGGGGTTCTGGATCAGTCCCATGCAGGCCTCCTAGCTGTCGTTCTGGGGTCCAAGAGCTCTCCCCTGTTTTTTGAAAAGCCAGGCAACCCAGGACTGGTCTGTAGGCTGGAAGTGTATTGGGACTGTTCATCCCTGGAAAGAAAGGTGTCCTGGCATTTCAGAAAGCCATACTAATTCTAGCTGGGATAAGGTGCATTATAGTCTTCCTGAAGAATATATCAATCCTGTTCCACTCTTGGAGAGAGCTGTTACAGCTGAGTTCTGCTCTGTTCCTTTAAGGAATGATCCTAGTAGAGCTACCTGCTTCTTCCTAGGCCCAAGACTTTACTTCTTCAACTACAATCTGGTTAAAAATTTCCTCCTGCTCTGAAGAAAAGTTCTTACTCATCTCTACTATAGCCCTGCTCAGTCCACATAAGAAACCATCCCTGTATTTTCTTCTATTCATGCTCAGTCCCCCAAGGAAAAGACCTAGGAAGTACTACTTTTAAAAAATATTTTATTGAAAATAAAAACAATCTTATTTTGCATATCAATACCTGTTGCCTCTCCCTCCCTTCTTTCCTGCCATTCCCCTCACCATCATCTACCGCAACCCTCCAACAACTCCTCAGGGAGGTTGAGGCCTCCAATATGATTCATAAAATTCTGTCCCTTCATTTTGAGCAGTATCTACATCTTCCCCCTGAGTATCTAGGTTGAGAGAGCATCTGGCCATAGGGAATGGGCTCCCAAAGCCCATTCCTTTAATAGGGGTAAATACTGGTTCCACTTCCCGAGACCCCATAGACTTCCCAAGCCATTCAATAGACACTATGATCACAGGGCCTGGTTCAGTCTCATGCTGGTTCACCAGCTGTTAGAAATGGATCCATAATCTTGTTCTTGCCTAAGTCAGCTGTTTCTGTGGTTTTCCCCAGCATACTCTTGATGCTTTTGCTCATGACTCCTTCCTCTCCAAACCTGGATTCCAGAGATAATCTCAGTGCTTAATTCTGAATGTCTGCTTCTACTTTCATCATCTACTGGGTGAAGGATCTATGATGACATTTAATGTTGTCATCAATCTCATTATAGGGGAACAGTATTTAAGGTAGTCTCTCCAATAATGCTTAGATTCATAGATGGGGACTTCCTTGTGAATTCCTGGAGATTACCTATGTGCCTAGTTAAGTCCATAATGGCTCCTGTTATTAAGGTATCATTTTTCTTGCTTTCCTTCTCTGTGCCTCTCCAACTTAGCCTTCCTAATAACTCATGTTCTACTCACCACTCCAAATTTCCACTCTTATTTCTCTACCTCCATTCCACTCCACTAATACTGTTCATTATTTCAGAAAATCATGCCTTTATCCCCTTGCTGGGACAATGCATGCAAATCTCCCTTAGGGTCCTCCATGTTTAGTAGATTCTGTGGGGTTTTGAATTGAAGGACAGGAATTTTCAATCAAAAGGCTATACACAGAGGATACACAATCATACATTCCCATTATATAAGAACATATTCAACACTTACAGAAGAAAAGGTTTTTGATGATGGCTCCACTTCAAATGGTAACCTGTAATATGCTCCCCACCTCTGTCATCTCTCTCTAGGACATGATTTTTGGAGGAGTTGACTAAGCCTAGAGTAAAGGAAAATACCTTCATTGAATCAATATACTCAGTTATTCCCAGCCTATGTCTCCTGAAAATCTTGCTCTGAAGCTACTTCTCCTTCCACACATGATAAGACAATCAAACGGTTTGATGCCTGAAAATGTAGTTCCTCGGTTAAGCAGCCATATCAGTTGGATAACTATGTGATTCTTCTCTGTGTGAGTTTAGGGTCAGGGTGGCTGTTATCAATCCCCTCAAATGGGTCATTTGAAGTGAAGCTATACTATCACTGCAAGGACCCTTTTTTGTAAGAATAGTCCTCTAGCTTGTGGTCCTGAGTCGTGTCAGCCTCTTCTGCTCTTTTGAAAGAAGATTAAGCCTTGAGGCAGAAAACATGTGCTCTATACTTATACGTCCATGGATGGAGGTTTTATTTCAGGTAGGTTGTTCTCTGGACAACATTATAGAGCGAAAGCATTCAGGTCTCTCACAGGATGAGGCACAATTCTTGAACTACAAGAGTGTTCTCATACCAGAGAAAACCACTGGTCATTTAAGAGAACAAACAGTCAGAAGTACATAGAAGCAAATGCAGACAGACGTGCATACATAAATGTGTAGGGGAGATACTCAAATATAAAGAGACTAGACAGAGACACAGAGGGAGATGCACACATACACAGAAAGCAAAAGAGAAAGAGACAGAGAGTGATCAAGCGAGAAAGAAAAGGAAAGAGAGGAAGACATACATTGACCCAGAAAATGAGACAGACATGGAGAGAATGAGAGAGACATACATAGAGATAAATAGAGACAAATGAGAGTGTCACAAGGAAACAGCCAAGCAGACAGATATATTAATTCTAAAAAGAAATGCACATGGGAGATGGGACATAAATAGATTGATAGAGAGAGAGATACACATAGATAGAGATAGAGAGACAGAGATACAGAGAGACTGACATAGTCACTGTGTGTCACTAAGAGAGAACCCTAGAAGAAAGAACCATAGTGACATACAGAAAATGAGAAAGAGGCAGACACAGATAGAAACAAATGTTGAAGGACACACAGAAAGATGTAGAGGAGAGATCTATTCCAAATTACTAAACGAATGGCTAGAAGAGTTTTCCTCTAGGAAGGGGTGCTCATCTGTAATTACGAAGTTTCCAACTCAAGAGCAATCATGAGGAAAGAGTCAGTAAATCTGAACTGGGAATTTTCTATCACAAAGCAATAATGCTATGCTTTCATTTTGCATTTTTAGAACAAAATAATATCTGATTTCCTAATTTTGGTTTAACTGGAAGTGTTAGAAATACATAATATTACTCTCGCAAAAAGCAACTTATAAACATAGCAAGAGAAAAGAAGGAAAGCAAAAAGGTTGTGATATGACCATAACCTGAATACAACACACACATGGACATGGTGTCGTCCATCTGCGGTGCCTAAATCAACAGGGAGCTTAGTTGGTATTAACCTTTAAATCTATGAATCCAGTAATTTGGAAAGAGTTGTCAAAGGAGAACAAAAAGAGTCAGACAGAAGAAGACAAGTGAGGAGAGGCAAAGACCCAGCCCTTTAACCCGTTCCAAGATTGAATGCATTTCTGACAACAGTGTGGAGGGAAGAATCAATTTCTCAATATGTAAAGACAGACACATGGCTCAGGTGGTGTAAGTATGGATTCTCAATGAATAAATTTCCTTCTACTATCTCAAAGCCCATGTAGTCTTTTGCAAAGACTAGATTACCAACAGACTCTACCAGATGCATTGTCTTCTTCCCTTTGGCATCCACATCTCATTTTCCACAGGAGGATGAGGGGATGTTATCTGCTCTCCAAACAGTAAGTGCCAAGAAAGAGGATTGAAAGATCTTGGGACAGGTGTGGTCCTTAGGAACATGCCCAAATTTCCACATCTGAGCATAACCTGATGGACTAATATGGGTTTCTTCAAAGAGAAACACCATGGAATCCACAAACTGACTGTCAAATTTTCATTCACACTATTGTCTTTGGTTAACAGAAATGGATACACCCATTGAGACAAGATGAATGCTGAGGTCTTCAATCATATGGATCTCCAGTTAGATTTGGTTGAGTAGTCACCTATATATACTGAGAGTTGAACTCATGAAATGGTCCTCTGCAGGAGCAACAATTGCTTTGGCTAAGTGAATTAACATTCCAGTCCCCTCACACTGAGATTGGTGGGAAATGATCTTCTTTCTCTTTTACATCTCTTGTAAGCGAACATTCATTTGTGTTTTCTCCTTTTCTCTAAATCCTTGATCATATTCTCTGCTCAGTCCAGACAGTTTCCTCCAAAGGAAACTTGTTGAGATGTGCTTGGGACCAGCAACTCAATGGAATCCAGTATCAATTGGACAGAAAGCAAACCAGCACAGAAACTGGGTATATTATCCTGGAGTTCAGGGATCCACCATTCAACTCATTTACAGGTCTATAAAATGCTTGAACTACAATTCTGCCTTTCCCTAGATCCTGAGTAAATGCCACACATGTATCACTGTCTACCAAGTTGTCCTTGGTAACAATATTGGCTGCTGCTTCTGGAATAAACCTGAAGGACACATCTGAGAGGATCCCACGATTACTTCAGGTGCCCAGAAGGTGTCTCCAATAAGCAGTGAGCAGAAGCCAGGAATGTGTATACTTCAGGCACCAAGTGTGGATATAAAGCCCACCATTGTCTTCCAGCTGGAGGTCTCAGAGTCCTCTCAAGCATGAGCTTAATGAAATCCAATGCCTGCGTATTTAGCTGCCCTGTACTGTGGAGGTCAGCCAGGATGAGAATGTGGGCTGCATTCTCCATGAAGGCAGGCCTGCAGAATGCAACCTAATAAAGGACTGTCAAATGTTCTAGGCCATACTTTTCTTTTGTCTTTTCTTATATTTTTTATTTTTAAATTTAAATTTAAATTAGAAACAAGGTTGCTTCACATGTCAGTTCCAGGTCCCTTTCCCTTTCTCTCCCCTCTTCCAGTGCCATCCCACCAACCTCCCCAATATCCCTTCATTTCCCCAGGGAGGGTGGGGCCCTCTATGGGGGTGTCCATAGTCTCTCATTTCATCCAGGGCAGGGCCAAGACTCTCGCCCAAGTGTTCAGGATGAGAGTGCATCTCTCATTGTTGGATGAGAATCCAAAATCCATTTGTATACCTGGGATAAACACTGATTGACTACCCAAGGCTCAATAGATTACTTAGAGCTCCTCACTGACACCCACATTCAGGTAGTTGTGATCAGTCCCATTTTGGATTCCCAGGCAATAGTCTGGGATTTAAGAGCTAACCCTTGTCAGGTCAGCTGTTTCTGGGGGTTAAAACAGCCCAGTCTTAATGCCTTTGGTCATCAGTCCTCCCTCTCTGTCACTGGATTTCTTGACTTCAGCTCAGTGCTTAGCCGTGGGAGTCTGCCTCTGCTTCCATCAGCCACTGAAAGAAGGTTCTGTTTTCCCAGACTTTCTGGCCATGGGATTGTAGGCTGGTACTCCCCAGATCTATATCTAAAATCCAAATACAAGAGAGTACATGCCATGTTTCTCTTTTTGTGACTAGGTTACCTCACTCAGGATGGTTTCTTCTACTGTCATCCATTTGCCTGCAAATCTCAGGATTCCATTGTTTTTTCTGCTGAACAGTACTCCATTGTGTAGATGTACCACATTTTCTCTATCCAAATTTAAACTTAAAATGAAAAAAATAAAAAAGAACAAAAAGAACCTTCTATCCCTAGTAACCACATGCTTTGACTATTATGTCCTACATCCTCAATTTTGACGTTGCAGAATTCTGTAGAAAAAAGCACACTATACAGTCTTTTGAGACTGAAAAAAGCAAGAAAATTAACCTGAAGACTCTTTACTCCTTTTGTGTCAGTTCATAAACCACTTTCCCATGCTGCATTCTTGTTGATCCCCAGAACTCTGTGTTTAAGTAGGTAGTTACTACACACAGATTTTTGTTTTGTTTTTTTTTGGTATTTTAAGTCATGATTTCTCTGTGGCTTTGGAGGCTGTAATGCAACTAGCTATTGTAGACTAGGCTGGTCTTGAACTTTCAGAGATCTGCCTGCCTCTGCCTCCCAAGTGCTGGGATTTTTGTCTTCCCAGATATGTTTTAAGAACAAATATGCTAAGTAAAAATGTAGGAATGCCCAGAATGTTAAGGAAGGACTATAAGAGTCAGCTGGAAATGCTAAAGCTCCTTCTCCATCAAACTATTCCCATGGTAACTTATCTGTCCTTGTTTCTCCCAATCTAGAGTTCGTGTCTTCAAAACATCTACTGTGGGTTCCATTCCCCAGCTCACTCCCAGCAGGGAAGCTTCATATACAGGGCATACACAGTTGAGTGATGTGAGATTCCACTTTCCTGACATTTCTAATTCTTCTGTATCCTTCCAGGTGCATTTAAAGAAAAAGAGGTCTATATAATCTTAGGATTATTCAGAGAACATCCAGAAATGCCATTGTGTAGAGGAACAGCCAGCTCTAAGTGCATCAGAATGAGTGGTCAATTCCCCATCTATTCCCCTGCCATTGGTGTCCCTGTGGGATCAGGCCTATCAGATATCAACCATCAAACCATCACCACTAATATTCCCCAGCAATCTCCCATTTTGATAAGGCTTCTGTAGAAATTATGAGTATGGCAATAGTAGGCCAACTTCAGCTGTTGTAACCTCTGTACCATTTCCATCTAGAAAAGTCACCAACCTAGTCTAATAAAAAGAATTGAAGAAAACACAGACTAAGATCCAGTGACTAAATCTAGTCCCAGCCTAAGCTCTAGTGACCCTCACACATTGTAGACTCAGCTGCAGCTCAGACCCCACCAAATGTGAAGCCTGAAGGCACAGCCCAAGGCCTACATCACAATGATGCTCACAGCACACCTACATTCCCAAACCTCTCTCATTTGTTGGCAAAGAGAGTAAGCTCTTGGATTTCAAGGACTAGCAATTAAGTGTCTGGAATCAGGTGATTACCGTGCTGATCATATTGCCTTGAGTTCCACCAGGTCCTCATGTGTGGTCTTCCTCATTGGTTATTTTTGTGCCACTCAGAACTGGGTATTTACTGTTTGTTTCATTGCAAAGTCTTTTCCTGAGTGGTTCTTATTGTGTATTGTATAGTTTATTTTCTTAATTTTTTAAATCACGGACATGTTCAATAAATTCAATTCTTTGTTTTATATATGCATAAATATTTATTCAGATGATCATTCCGTGGTTCCTATTTGCAAAGTTTGGAGAAAAGATACAATTTCTGATGGGTATAAAGATTTAAAATGAAGTTTTAATATTATGAATATTGCTTTAGTAAACTAGCTGCAATAGCTTCTTTTTGGGTCCATGAACTCAGCAGTCTAAGATCACTGGCTAGATTTACTCTCCAATAGATGGCTGCTCTGATGTCCTAAATTTTAAGAGTCATAATTGTATCCTTAGAGAAGAATCTCATGGTTGTGTTATGTGACATTCTCCTTTGGGAGACGTTTACAAATGTTTCCCCACCCCAGGTAGGGAGAGATGACCACAGTACTGGTATCACCAAACACTAATTTGATTTGCCACTAATTTCTCTTGGCGATACTTACAGAAATATGAATTAAGGATTTTGTTACAAGAGCAGAAATCACTCCAAATTAAAGCCTGTTATGTTTCCCAAGCTTACCTCAGTAAGGATAACAGCTTGTGAATGTTGGAATGGTGAATTGCACTGCATAGGCAGTTCAGAACAGCTTGAAGAGTGTCCTGTGACTGCCCTTTTCTTTGGACCATCAACCAGTGTCTAAATAAAGACATGGATAATTATTAATTACTAATGCCTGACTTTATCTCAGGTTTGTCCAAATTGCTGTTTTCATCTAACCTGTTTCTGTTTCTGTTTGTTTACATTGGATCTTTTTGCCTTTCTTTCATTCTGTGTGTCTTATATTCCTGTCTAGCTGACTGGTCCCTGGAATCTTTTTTTCTTTTCTCTCAAGAGCATAAATACCTTCTACTGCTTAATCTGCATGCAAGGAACTCATTTCTATAACTCCCTCCTTGCTTTTCTCCATTTAGATTTTATTGAGGCATTTTTCTTTACTCTCCTCCTATATTCTTCCCCCAACTTGATCTTCTTGATCCCCCATGTTTTCCACCATCCCCTTCTCCCCTCCTCTGTCTCCTATGTCCCACCTCTCTCTTAACATGCTCTCAATTTCATCAGGTAATCTTGTCCCTTTCCCATTCTCTGGGTGTCTATGTATGTCACTTTATGGTCCTCCTAGTTTCTTAGCTTCTCTGGAGTTGTGTATTGTAAACTGATTATGATTTGCTCTATCTCTAATATCCACTTATGCCTGAATACATGCAGTGTTTTCCAGTTTCTGGGTTATCTCACTCAGATTTGTGTCTTCTAGTTCCATTCATTTGACTACAAATTTCAAGATTTCATTGTCTTGGTTTCTATGTTCCCTGGGCATCAGTTTACACACAGGTAGCCCTGCTTGCTTCTTTGGAACAGGGTAGCCAAGGACGGTTCTGCCCCCTTGCCTGCAAGTCTAAGACTCACCTTCTCCCACAGGCACACATGCACATTCAAAGTGCCATCAGCCCTGAAAGACCAGTAAGCACAAACATCAGCTGGTAGCTTCTCCAAGAGAGGAGGCTCTTGTTGACGATTTAGAGACTGATTTCTGTGTAGTTTCAGCTGGCCTTGAACGTGAATTGTAGGCAAAGATTGCATGGAATTCAAAGACATCCTAATTCTCCTGCCTTTTTAGTCTTAGGATTAAAATAGACCATATGCAAAAGGATTAAAATATACACAATACAGGAGAAACTATTCTTTCTCAAATCCCGTAATTACTTTGCTGTGTATCCCAAAAGGGCTTACTAGAGAAAGAAATTCAAAAGAAAACATCAGCATCTTGTCCACTTTCATCTAGTTTTGATGACACAACCCTCACATGACATAAAATATAATTTTAAAAGGTAACATAATCTTCTTAGAGTAGTTGTGTCTCTGAGGCTAATGGTGCACTCAAGAGAACAATTTGAGGCATGAAGTTCCATTTCCATACAAACCAGACAATTGCCCTTTTTTGCCTTGAGTCATGAATCCTCACATAGTTTAATCCTTTACTATTTTCTCTTCTCTTTCCCTTTTTCTCCTTAAAGATGGATACTGAAACAGAAACAATTTCAAAGTAAAAATATACAGTGGTGTCCTATTCATGTAAAAGTCTTGTCTCCACCTTTTTTTTCAAGTTAAAAATTAAGGTCACATATCCTTATTGTATCTCAAAGATGGTTTGTAGCCCAGGTTGGCACTGAACTTGCAGTTCTCCTGGTGCAACTTCCCAAGTAATTGGGATTACATGTCTATGGTCTTGGGTATGGCTCTTATGGAGCTTTTAAAACTAATAGTGTATGACAGTTTTTCTCATTTGAACACCTAGATACTCCTTGATTTTTATTCCCATTTGAGGCAAGGTCTCCTGTAACCCAGGGAGTCTTTGGATCTATTGTGTAGTCTGGGATGCTTTCAAGACTTGGCCCTTCCTTTTCTACTTCCAAGGAAAACATGCATGCTGTACCCATCTGGTTTGTAGGGACATTAAATGGGCCAACGACAGAAAGCATTCTAAGTTCTACATACTAATTGCAATGAAATTTTTTGGAGATTCCAAAAGGCTTTGCAATTTTTAAAATTTTAGTTCAAATGAGAAACCCAGTGTGAGGCTCCACTTTTCCTGGAGACATAACATATCAAAAGTTCTGAAGTTTGGGAAATGGCACATTCAATGACATTTTCATCAACCTTGAGGACTTATTTTTATTTTCATAGCAAATAGGCGGGTATGAAAAAATCAATTCCCAGGTGTTTTCCTTTACCTCCAAAAATGTGGTCCCTGCCAGGTTTGTAACCATAAACACAACAAAGACACGAAGTAATATTTTATTTTCAAGCCATTTCCTATATTTTTTATACTATATCACCCAGTCTTGTTGCTTGATGCCAGTATATAACAGTACCTAGACAATAGCTCTGTCATGAGCCTCATGTGTCCCTGCCTGGTTAAATTTGCATTTGATTTCGTAAATTTAAATCAGATGTTCATGGTTAGAGTGCTTCCTGGTATGTCGCCCAGTAAACAGAAGATTTCCTGACACAGTCTTCCTGAAGAAGAAAAGATAATAGGGAGATTCTCTATTTCTATAGGTGGGAATGGCTGGACACTGGAAGGCAAACAGATGTTTACTTGGTACTTATTAAAGGGAGATAAGTTCTTCACAAAAAGGTAGCAGCCCTTTCTAATGAATATCCATTTAGCCTATGAAAAATCTGTGAACAGAAATCAAGCCATCTTCAGGCCTATGATTTTACTGTTTTCAGATGATTGGGGTCAACTCTTGGTAGTTGGCAATCCACTGAGTTTGGGTACCAGAATAAAGCTCTATATGACTCAGGTAGATGGAATGTGTGGTGTCACCACAATTGCTGAAGAAGTTTCAAGACAGGAAAGTCTTAATCTAAGTAGGCCCTTTGCCTTTAAGATAGGGTGTTCAATCTCAGCACCAAGGAGGCAGAGGAAGTGGCATCTTCATGTGTTGGAGTCTATTCATACCTATAGAGTGAGATATACAACAACATTGGCTATATAGAGAAAACCTGTCTTAATGAAACAACAAAATGAGGAAATCAATAAATAAGAGAAAGTAGAGGGACAGAGTGCAAGAAAGAAAAGAAAGAAAGAAAACAACAAGGAAAGCAAGGAATCAAAATAAAGAGAAAAATATGTCCCGACCCGCAGGACATTCAACGTGGGTCTGGTGGACACCTAGGAGAAAGATGGAGGACAGGGGATACAGGAATGGACTCCAAGACAGGATTCTGATCAAGGCGACAACTTTATTTCATCACAAACGGATTTATATAGGAGAACTGAGGAGGGAAAGGGGGAAGGTGTACTAGAAGCTGCAGGGGCAAGAGGTCAGTGGGAGAGGTGGTCTGCTGCATTGCCTGGCTACCTAATCTACAGGGCAAGAGGTCAGGGGTAAGAATTCCTATGTTGCTTGCTAACCTGACAGCAGAATCCAATCCTATCTATTACAATTTACTACTGCTCAGGCCTATCTTCTGAGGACCTTGTAGTTTTTCCAATTAAGCTAATCTTTAACTGACTGGTAAACACCAGGCTTGTTACTTGGAATATGCTTTATGTCAGAAGGGGTGGCAGGGTGGTCTTAGTGTCACGTCTTCTCTATGAGTACGTGATACAGCCTAGCTGACTGATGGCTGGAGGTCCCTGACAAAAATAGACTGGATGACAGTAATAGGAAGAGTGTGAAATATCCTGAGCAACAAGCTGAATTGAGTCACTTTTCCTGAAAAGGTCAGCAGCAACTGGAGTCCAATTTGGTTCTGGACAGAAGACCCAAGTGTAAAGGAACCCATGCATTAGGCAAGGCCCTGTTAGATTATATTCTCCCTAGGGAAGAAGAATTCATACATCTGTCCACTAAGGAAAGATGTCCCTAAATGCATCCAAAAAGTTGGGGACAAAGTGTGGCAGTGTCTGCAGGATGGGAGGAAAGAGGATGAAGAGGCAGAAAGGATCATTGAAGTATAAGTCTTTTAATGGCCAGTAATTGTAGATTTTCAAAGCCAGGACTGGTCTTGGTAAGATAGGAGAGTAAATCTGTGTTAGTGATGAGGCATCGGTGGCAACACCTGAGATTGCATACTTAAGGTTCCCTTTAGTCGTTAGTTAGAGAGATAAACACCAGAAAATGAACAAACCCTTGAGATCAGTGTACTCTGCGTGAGTTTCCTTCCCATTGCCAGCCTTCCTGGTCATCAAACTTTATTTTTTATAACTTTAATTTCAAATAGCTTGCTTCCCATGTCAATCCCAGTTCCCCCTCCCTGCCCCCCTCATACACCCCCACCATCCTCCCAGGCTTCCACCCTTTCCCTACTTCCTTTCACATAGGGGATATACAGAGTCTGTCCCCTAAGAGTCCAGGCTGAGAGAGCATCCCTCTTTGTGTTATGGACACAAGAAGTCCGATTGTACGCCAGGATAAACAATGATCCACTGCCCAGGGTCCCATAGCTTTCCCAGGCCACTTTACTGACTCTCACACTCAGGGGGTCTGGATCAGTCCCATGCTGGCCTCTTAGCTGTCGGTATGGGGTCCAAGAGTTCCCCTTGTTCAGATCAGCTGTCTCTGCTGGTTTTCCTAGCCCATTATTTGCCAATATGCTCATCGCCCCTCTCTCTCAATCACTGGGTTCCAAGGGGTCAGTTCAGTGTTTAACTGTGGGTGTTTGCCTCTGCTTTCATCAGTCACTGGATGAAGGTTCTAGGATGGCATATAGTGTAGACGTCAAGTTCATTATCAGTAATGGGAATCTAAGGTGGTCTCTCCACTATTGTTTAGCTTGCCAGTTGGTGTCATCCCTTTAGATCGCTAGAGGTCTCACTGGTGCCAGTTCTGGCTTCTAACTTATGACTCCCTATTTAATGGTATTTCTCATCCTGCTCTCCCCCTATTCTACACCACACTCAACCTTCCTCTTCCCCCGGGAAAATTGAAGTGGTGGGAGATGGGCAGGGGATGGGTAGTTTCCCCAGGGAGGCACAAGCTAACCTGAATCTGGGGTCACCGGAGGTTGGGGCTTGGAAGGGCTGATGCCTTTCGTGTGTCACATTAATAGATTTTCTGATGTTGAACCATCCCTGCATTCCTGGGTTGAAGCCTACTTGATCATGGCGGATGGTTTTTCTGATGTGTTCTTGAATCCGATTTGCAAGTATGTTATTGAGTATTTTTGCATCGATGTTCATAAGGGAAATTGGTCTATAGTTCTCTTTCTTAGTTGTGTCTTTGTGTGGCTTGGGTACCAAGGTAATTGTAGCCTTGTAAAAAGAGTTTGGCAGTGAGCCTCTCACTTCTATTGTGTGGAATCCTTTGAGGAGTAGTAGAATTAGCTCTTCTTTGAATTTCTGGTAGGATTCTACCCGGAAGCCATCTGGGCCTAGGCTTTTTTTCGTTATGAGACTTTTGATAACTGCTTCTATTTCCATAGGGGTTATAAGTCTATTTAAATTGCTTATCTGTTCTAGATTTAGTTTTGGCAAGTGATATCTATCCAGGAACTTGTCCATTTCCCTTTATTTTTCAAATTTTGTGGAGTACAGATTTTCAAAGTATGCCCAGATGATTCTCTGGAATTCCTCAGTGTCTGTTGTTGTGTTCCCCTATTCATTTCTAATTTTGTTAACTAGCCTGATCTCTATCTTTTGTTTGAAATTGGACAGAGGTTTGTCTATTTGGTTGATTTTATCAAAGAACCAACTCTTGTATGGCGAGGTGACTTCTTTTTCTGGCCCAGCCTATTTGTTGTTCTGTAAGATTCTTGTATTTTTATAGGCATATCTTTCTTTAGGTTAGGGAAGTTTTGTTCTATGATTTTGTTTAATATGGTTTCTGTACCTTTGATCTGTAGTTATTCACCTTTTTCCAACCTATTATTCTCAGGTTTGGCTTCTTCATGGTGTCCCATATTTCCTGGTATTTTGTGTTAGGAATTTGTAGGTTTTGAGATTTTCTTTGGTTGATGACTGTATATCCTCTAATGAGTCTTCAACTCCTGAGATTCTCTCTTCTATGTCTTGTATTTTATTGGTGATACTTGTTTCTGTAGTTCCTGATGGTTTATACAGCTTTTCTATTTCCAGCATCCCTCATTCTGTGTTTTCGTTATTGTTTCTCTTTCAGCTTTCAATCCTTCAACGGTTTGAGTTGTTTCCTTCATTTTTTGGTTGTTTTTTTTTCTTGGTACTCTTTAGATTATTTGAGAGATTTGTTTATTTCTTGAAATTTTTGGTTAGCCTTTTCCGAATTTCATGGATTTTTTTTGTTTTTTCTTCTCTCTTTAAGCGATTTCCTCATTTCCTCTTTGAAGGTCTCTATCTTCTTCATAAAATAAATTTTAAGGTCTGTCTCTTCTACCTTGTCTATGTAGTGCTTTTTACATCTTGCTGGTGTTGGATCTCTTGATTCTGGTGTAGTCATGTTGGTCTTTCTATTGCTGAGTGAGCTCTTATTCTGTCTTCTTCCCATCTCTTCCAGTGGGTGCAGGTGGGGTCTTTCTGTCTCCACTGGTCTCCTTCTTTCCTGAAGCTCAACCTCGGGATGCTGGTGGGTGTGGTTTGATGCTGGGGACACCAGAGGGTGCAATCTGGAAAGACTGATGCCTTTCCTGTGTGGGAGGATCCTCTGGCTTCCAGGAGCAGCTGCACAAGATTGACAGAGTGGGTAATGAATGGGGGAGTGGTCAGAGGTGTACCCAAGCACACCTGGAGCTGGGGAGGCAGGAGGTTGGGGACTGGAAGGCCTGGTGTCTTTCCTGTGGGGTTGGGTCCTCTACATGCCAGGAGGGAACTATCGAGGCTATATAGGGAAAACAATATATTTATTTATCAGAGAGAGAGAGAGAGTCGCACTGACCAGGAGTCAGAAGCGTGGCTGCCTTCCAGGAGAAAAAAGGGAAACCCCTTTTCCTTTCACTTCCTTTTATCTCTACCTTGACCATGCCCTGTTGGGCGGATAGCTCACTCCTACAATTCCCCTTTTAGTCTAAATAGAAGATAAAAACACATACAACATATATACGTAGAGGGTGATAATTAAGTTATAATCTACTTATCCTAAACTAAACATATTCATTCCACCTAAATTCTAAACATATCTGAAAGGGATGCCTAAGTCTGAACACTTTCCAATCCCAACCCTAAAATAATTGCAAAGTAATACTAACAGGTATAAATTATCCTCTAATGTCAATAGTAGGGAGATGGGACGTGGAATTCTCAAATTTACTTCCTGCTGAAGTGGGACGATGACAATCATGGGGACCTGTGGGAAGAAATTGTTTGTGTAACAAGAGTCTAAAATAGGTCAGTTAGTCTCTGTTTTGCAGGAGAGGCTTGACTGAAGTTCCGGATTAGATTTTGATTTTGATTGAAGCTCTTGTCTGAAGCTCTGATCAGATTGTAGAAGATGCACTGTATCAGTTCCTTGGCCTGATGATGTGTCGAGTGATGTAGTTCCAAGCTGGTTTCAGGATGGTGCCTGTCAGGTGGGGTCGATGATGTGGGGCAGTTTAGATGTATCCAGTCGAATCAGGCAGAGTCGGGAAAGTGAATCCACCTTCTCTTTCTGAAGCAGTTGAAGATCGCTGTCAAGAAATCCCTTTGTCTCTAGAAAACTGAAATATTAATATTAGCACAGAAATTCTTAACTTCTATATGTATGAATACTGTGAAAGGCAACCCTAAGGAAGATAATACACATGAAGGAGATTAGAGTTTTAGAAAAAAAATCAAATACACACAGATGAAAGTCCCCATGTATGTATATCTTTTTTGATGTCGTTTTTTCTGTCTTATATCAATGGCTCTTTGATATAATACAGAAAGTCTGAAGTGCATTTTAACAATATGCTTGGGTTTAAAGCAGGAGAGCCAATCCAACTCCAAAGCCAGCAAAATTTAGATGAATTGGGACTCAGGCATATTAAGAAGTGGAATAAATAGAAATTATAATAACAAAATACAGAGATTTAGACATTGATAACACATCGCATTATTGCATGTTTGGTGGTCCTCTGAGTAGCTATCCTTTCTTCTTTTTTTACTTTTTTTTGTTTGTTTGTTTTTTTCGAGACAGGGTTTCTCTGTATTGTTTTGGAGGCTGTCCTGGAACTTGCTCTGTAGACCAGGCTGGCCTCGAACTCACAGAGATCTGCCTGCCTCTGCCTCCCGAGTGCTGGGATTAAAGGCGTGTGCCACCAATGCCCGGCTTATCCTTTCTTCTTTAGGTATCCATATACATAGGATTTTTTCACTGTTCAGAACTAATTGTCCTGTAAAGACACAAACATAATACTTCTCTTTCCTTTTATGAGGTCTCCTTATACTAAGCAGACCATGTAGATGAGCTGTCATCCTTCCTCCTCCTGAGACGTTTTCTGTTCTGATTGAATCTTAATTAATTTAGATGGGATCCAAAGCTTTCCTTCTCCTGTGGAAACAAAAGCATAACCCATTCCCCAACGGAACACATATACTGGTTTCCAGACTGAGGTAATAACATCCTTAAAATACATTGGTTGGTTCAGTTCAGAAGTCTTCTCTGTAGTCCAGTGTCTTTCTGCTGCAGTTTGTCCTTTTTCATCAGCATTAAGAAAATTCAATGTTAGTAAAGCATTATGTAACCTGTGTTTAGGGGTCTTTGTTCTCCCCGGCTGTTTATGAAGCATCTCTTTCAAGGTTCGGTTAGATCTTTCAATCACTGCTTGTCCTGTGGGATTGTAAGGTATACCAATTACATGTTTCATATTATAATATTTGAAGAATTGTTCCAATTTACTGGAGACATATGCTGGAGCATTGTCAGTTTTTATAGTTTTAGGTATACCCATAACAGCCATCACCTATAAGAGGTGTGTAATAACAGAGTCAGCCTTCTCAGAGCTGAGTGCAGTAGGCCATTGGAATCCTGAGACCGTGTCTATGGTATGGTGTATATATTTTAAACTGCCAAATTCTGGGAAGTGAAATACATCCATTTGAAAAAGTTCATTTCTATTAATAATACCTTTAGGATTACAACCTGCTGATAATGGAGTTTGATTGTAGAATGAGCAACTGATGCAATTTTTTACTATTTCTTTGGCTTGTTGCCAGGTTATAGAAAAATCCTTCTTTAAGCCTTTGCTGTTGACATGGTCTTTCTCATGAAATTCTGAAGCTTCCAACACATTACCTACTAACAAACGATCAATTTCATCATTGCCTTGTGCCAGAGGACTTGGCAAACCTGTATGGGACCAGATGTGTGTTATATATATAGGATGAGTCCTGTTTCTGATCGATTCCTGTAATTGTAAAAATAATGAGGTTAATTCTGTACTATCAGGAACAAATTCTGCAGTCTCAATGTGCAAGACAACTCTTTCTGCATACTGAGAATCCGTGACTATGTTGAGAGATTCTGTAAAGTCTTTAAGTACCATGAGAATGGCATATAACTCTGCCTTTTGTATGGAGTTGTAAGGGCTTTGAACTACTTTACTTATATTTCCTGATTTATACCCTGCCTTACCTGATTTGTTTGCATCCGTGTAGAAGGTAAGAACTCCAGAAATAGGTGTTTGTCTCACAATACGTGGAAGAATCCAAATTGTTTTCTTTATGAATTTGATTCTCTCTGTTTTGGGATAGTTATTTCTAATGGTTCCCGAAACGTCACTGCAAGCTATTTGCCAATACTCATTGTCCTTCCATAAGGAGGAAATTTCATCATTTGTTAAAGGTACAATAATTTCAGCTGGATCTTTCCCAGTCAGTTGACGAAGCCTTATCTTACCTTTTAATATCAAATCAGAGATCGTTTCTATATATGTTTTCAATTTTTTCTTCTGTTTATGTGGCAGAAATACCCATTCTAGTATGATGTCTTCCCTGTGCATTAATATTCCTGAGGGGTATGTCGCACCTGCTGGGCGGCCTACATACGAGAATGTAGCGAGGTGGTCGGGATAGATGACACAGAGACCGGTCGGTTGCTTTAAGAAAACTTTATGCTTCCCAAGTTAGCTTAGGAGGAGACCCCAGTCCGCTTAGGAGACAGCTCTCAGGAGAAGTCTCCCCAAGAAAAAAGAGCTTCCCTTTTTAAGGACTTCTGCCATCCATCTACATACCATTCTTTTCAGACTTCTCACCCTCCTGGCTGGTGGTTTAATCTCTGGCCCCAGAATCGGGGAGACACCACAGGGGGGACAGGAAGAGGCATCTAGCCGTAGGGGGTGTGAAAGGCATGGTATTTCAGTGAGCAAGCCCTTATCTGAGCCCTATCAAGAGCTTTAGCACTGAATTGTTTTCAGTAAACATTACGCAGCTGCCTGCTCCCAGGCCAAAGGGGAAGTGGGTTTCTGCTCAAGGTCTGGTGTCCCCACAATTCACCCCTTTTATTTTTAAATGAGGCACTCCTGGCTTAGGTCAAGTAGGGTCACCCTCCCTGGCCCGTCTTTGGGGGACCTTGAACCCCTGTCTTAGGTGGGAGTGGGTCTTCCCCACAGATTGCCCATCTTTGGAGTAGCCCCCCCCTTAAAATCATTTGTAATAAGGCTTTATGGCTATCGGGATTGCCATGGGCTAAGGCACTTTGAACTCAGCATGAAGCCAGAATGCCTACTGCCACTGTTACCATTCCTAGGACCCCCACTTACATAGCGCCTCTCTGTCACCTGCCCATCCCCCGATCTGGGCCTTAGCATTCTACTACCAGCCTTTCTTTGCTACAAGGGTGATTTATAGTTACAATTTGACGGTCAAAACAGTGATAAAGTTTACAATCATTTTAAGATCTACTTAGGAAAGCATTAGAGAGTGCACTTGCACAGATACATTAGGTACAATCATTGATGTTACACATTTAGCATTATAAAAAATGTGAACAAGAGGCTTGTTGCACTATTTACAAAGTACCAATTTGTTCCTGTGGTGATGTAGTCTGTCGATTTAATGTCAGTAGTATCAGCCGAACATGCAACCCGAGTCAAAATCTTTTTGTCGCACCAGGACAAACCACATTTCTCCAGAAAAACACACTGTGATTCCAGAAACAGGAACTACCGAGTCTGATATTTCAAGTGACCATGTCCTTTTCAAATACTGAAAAGAGGCTTTTGCCACTCATCACAGTCCATACCAATGTCCAAATATTTTAAATGGGTCCTTTTTCCCCCAAAGGGAAAAGCTGGCAAAATGAATTCTGTTGTTTTAAGGTGTATCAAAGGCTAGCTGCTAATCTTCCAGTTTTGTTGGCTTTGGGATGAAAACTCACGGGTCCAGGAGGTTGACGTAGCAAGCCTGATGAGAAACTGGAAATCTCGAAATGACTGTTTTATTTCTTTCTCGGGCTGTAGATTTGATGACATCAAGGGTCAGGAACACCGACTTAGGAGATCTCGAACTGGCTTGAGCAGGCTCCCACGGTCTCAGGTCCAGTTTTCTCTGCTCCATGCATCTCACCAAATGTTGTGACAGCTACTGAAGCTTTATTCTTTTCCTGTAAGAAAACACAAACATGCCCTCGACCCCAAATTAGGGTCTTCTTTACTGTCTAGTGTATGGATGTTTCCATTTGACCTGAGTAATAGTAGTTTAACTTTCATTACGTCAGAATCTGTCTGAAGCAGATTCCTCACTGGCATTTACATTTTAAAAATTTTTAAATGAGGAGTGGATTATTTAATGAATCATGTGGGGACTGGGGACATTACTCCCCTTTTATTTTTAAATTTTGTTTGAACTGTTGTAGTTGGACCATAACAGTAGAAGGATTTGTCTACCCTCCTTAGTCAACTATCTAGGTGAATTGGGACCACTATTTAAAGTATTAGTAGATGTCCTTTAAAAGGGACATAACCATTAAGTACCTTTGAGAATCATTTAAGGATTGTAAACTATACTATGTCCCAACTAGTCCTTTTTTTAACCTGTAGCTCTCACTAGCTGACAAGGCCTCATTTGCATCTGAACTGACAAGGCCTAATTTGCATCTACACAGACGCCTTTGGGGGTGGGGGCCTGCCAAAGCAGCAGGACAGTTCCCTGAAAAAACCTCTCTCTCTCTCTCTCTGACTGGCTCTGAAGGCTTAACTTAAATTTTTTGTTAAAATCTTAACCGACTGACTGGATGTTTCTTTTGGCTATATCTAAATCGATTTAGGTAGTTTTTAACTGTTTGAAGGGATTTAAGTATCCCTTTAATCATATCCAAGGCAGTTAGAACTGTTGCTTTTGTCAACATTTACACATTTACATTCCACACTTCATACATACTGACGTGGCCACGTCCATACACACAGACCATGCATACATATCTCTCCTTTTGCCTAGGTTATGATTAGTTTGTTGAACTGAAACTTCTTTAACAGAACAACTCCAGTCAATCTTTTAATTAAAACAAAAGGTTGAAAAGGTCCTGTATGTTCCTCATCATTTCTTCATTAGAGAAGTCTTGAGCTACACTCAGGGGCTACAGCCATACCCACTCCTTGTAATTCTGTAGATGCAAAGTGGAAAGGCCAGGCTTTTGCCAAAAGTTTTTAGAGATGACTCACAAAATTCAATAACCTACCCTATATAAATGTAACCAAACATTTTCATTTTATATACCTTTGTCTTTTTCTTTACTGAATACTAATACCTCATTTATTAACTGTTACCAGCTTATTTAATTTACCCATCTTTAATCTATCTTCCCATTGAGGATGATCCTCCAATCTACCCTCCAACTGATGGCAACTTCTTATCTTAGGTTCCCTTTCTTTTTTTTTGACCTTTGTTAGGTGAGGGCCTAGACATTTAATCCTATCCACCCTTCAACTGAGGGTTTAATCATGGAGATATTAAATATTTTTAATAAAGCAGAGATTCCCCAAATAGGCTTCTCACTTCCTGGAGGGAAAACACAAACAGCCCCCGGACCCTAGCTAGTAGGGGAGTGGGTGGCTGCCATTTTCCTGAAATCAAATCCTTCCATCTGACCCAACCCAAAGACTGGGAGGGTTTGTTCCAATGTCTCTCCATAGCAGACAAATTATTACTGTCTATGGTCAAAAAATTTAAAATATAAAGTATGGTGGATAATTGAATATTGGGGGAGGTGACATATTCCCCCTTTTTTATTTTTTTAAAATAATGTTTGAGAGTGGCATGGGTCCGCTCCACAATGGCCTGTCCGGTGGGGTTGTGAGGAATACCAAAAGAATGGAAAATGTGATGTTCCCTGCAAAAGGCAGCAAAGCGATTGCTGGCATAGGCAGGGCCATTGCCAGTTTTTAGGGCATCAGGAACGCCCATGTAGGCAAAGGCCTGTAGGCAATAGGAAATAACATCTTTAATCTTCTCTCCTGAGTAGAGAGAGGCAAAAATCAGTTTAGAATACTTATCCACCGAAACATGCATATATTTTAATTTCCCTGCCTGTGACAGGTGAGTTATACCCATTTGCCAAAGATGGTTGGCCCTGAGGCCCCGGGGATTTACCCCTCATTGGGAGAATTATGATAAGGGGCACAGTCAGGGCACTGAGAGGTAATCTGTGTAGCCATGGATAGGGGGCACCCAGTATGAAATTTAATGGAGCGGGCATTTAGATGATATCGCTCATGGAGCTGGTGGGCAAGCTGCTCCTGAGTGTATAAGACCCTAGGGCGGGTCAAGGAGTCAGCAAATTGATTGCCCTGGGCAAGGGGTCCTGGAAGGTTAGTATGTGCACGAATAAATCCCACATAAACAGGGTGGATGCGCTGCCAAATAAGATGTTGGAGCTGAACTAATAAGGAACGAATCTGAGAGGTTGGAAGAACATATGGAGAGGTTGCTAAAGGTCTGACAATGTTGGCAACATAGACACTATCAGTATATAAATTAAAGGGCTCCCCCTCAAACATTTGGAAGGCCATCAAACAGGCAAACAACTCTGCAGCTTGTGCTGACATTTTCCCTATGGGTACCCTCTTCTGCACCTGAGAAGAAACCACCACCGCGAAACCTTTGGAGGAACCATCTGTAAAGACTGAGCGAGCTCCAACTAGGGGGCTCTCCTTTAAAACCTTGGGAAAAATCACAGGATGTTGTTTAACAAAAGACATCAAGGGGCTATTGGGATAAAGGTTATAAATCTTGGCACCTGTAGATGTAACAAACAGGGTCCACCCATCATGGAAGGTCTGTAGATATTCCATCTTCTCTTTATCATAAGGAAGAATAATTTTATCAGGACTATTTCCAAAGGTTTGGATGCTAAACTTGTGTGCCTTCCATAACAATTGTAAAACCAGATTATAGTAGGGGGTCACTACCTTCTTAGAGGAGGGTGACAAATGTATCCAATAAATGGGGCCCGTCTGCCAAAACACAGCAGTGGGCAAAAAGCTACATGAAAGTACAACCAGAACAAGAGGCTGTCCATAATCTATACACCGAAGGTGGGCTTGCTCTATACTTTTTAACAACAATTGTAGGGCATTCCTGGCCTCTGGGGTAATCTGTCTAGGGGAAGTTGGAGCAGGATCCCCAGGAAGAATATCATAAAGGGGTTTAAGAGCTGCTGTTTCAATAGAAAGAGAAGGGCGAATCCACTGCACCTTTCCCAAAAATTTCTGCCAGTCATGAAGCGTTTTTAAATTTGAACAATCAATTTGGAGTCTTTGGGGCCGGAGGCCAGTTTGTTGAATTTGATGACCCAAGTAAGTATAAGGGGGTCTCTTTTGGATCTTTTCTGGAGCCAAAATAAATCCGCAGGCCTCCAGGAGCTCTTGTAGCTCTGCAAAGGCTATGTAACATTTCCTCTCCTCGACTGCAGCCAAAAGAACATCATCCATGTAGTGGATGATGTAAAGATCAGGGAACTTACGCCTGAGGGGATCTAAACAGGCAGCTACTTAAATATGGCATATAGTTGGACTGTTAGCCATCCATTGGGGGAGCACCACCCATTGGAAGCGAAGTGCAGGCTCCCTAAAGTTAATTGCAGGAAGGCTAAATGCAAACCGAGGACTATCTTGAGAATGTAGGGGAATGGAAAAGTAGCAATCTTTTAAATCAATGACAATCAAATGCCAATCTTTAGGAATGGCCACAGGTGAGGGCAAGCCAGCCTGGAGCGCCCCCATGGGCTGCATGGTCGCATTTACAGCCCTCAGGTCTTGTAGTAACCTCCACTTTCCTGATGGTTTTTTAATTACAAATATGGGGGTGTTCCAGGGGGACGTGGAGGGGACCAGATGGCCCACCTCCAATTGTTCTTGAACTAGCTGAGGAGCCGCCTGGAGTTTTTCTGCTGGTAAGGGCCACTGTTCCAGCCATACGGGATCATCTGATAGCCATGTGATAGGTATGGGGGCTGGCGGCGCAACAGTGACCCTCATTAAAAATGGTTAAAATCCTTCCTGTT
>NW_024429276.1:0-50000 GCF_017639785.1 Mesocricetus auratus
AAGTTAAGCATGTTGTTTCTCAAACAGTATTGTATCGATAATTTTCATGAAGTTAAGCAAGTAGTTTCACAACCAGTGCTATATCGTTAGGTTTCATGAAATGAAGGATACAGTTTCTCACACAGTGTTATATTGGTAGTTTTCATGAAGTTAAGCAAGTAGTTACACAAACAGTGTTGTATCGTTAGTTTTCATGGAGTTAAGCGCGCAGTTTCACAAACAATGTAGTGTCGTTAGGTTTCATGAACATAAGCATGTAGAGTCTCAAACAGTTTGGTATCGTTAGTTTTAATCATGTTAAGCAAGTTGATACACAAACAGTATTGTATCGATAGTGTTCATGAAGTTAAGCACGTAGTTTCACACCCAGTGTTATATCGTTAGTTTTCATGAAATTAAGCATGTAGTTTTTCACACAGTGTTGCACTGGTAGTTTTCATTAAGTTAAGCAAGTAGTTACACAAACAGTGTTGTGTCGTTAGTTTTCATGGAGTTAAGCGCGTAGTTTAACAAACAAAGTTGTATCATTAGTTTTCATGAACATAAGCATGTAGAGTCTCAAACAGTTTGGTATCGTACGTTTTCATGAAATTAAGCATGTAGTTTCTCACACAGTGTTGTATCGTTAGATTTCATGAAATTAAGCATGTAGTTTCTCACATAGTGTTGTATATGTATTTTTTATGAAGTTAAGCAAGTAGTTACACAAACAATGTTGTATCGTTAGTTTTCATGAACATAAGCATGTAGAGTCTCAAACAGTTTGTTATAGTAAGTTTTCATGAAATTAAGCATGTAGTTTCTCACACAGTGTTGTATGTGTATTTTTCATGAAGTTAAGCAAGTAGTTACACAAACAGTGTTGTATCGTTAGTTTACATGGAGTTAAGCATGCAGTTTCACAAACAATGTAGTATCGTTAGGTTTCATGAACATAAGCATGTAGAGTCTCAAACAGTTTGGTATCGTTAGTTTTCATCAAGTTAAGCACGTTGTTTCTCAAACACTATTGTATCGATAGTTTTCATGAAGTTAAGCAAGTAGTTTCACAAACAAAGTTGTATCGTTAGTTTTCATGACCATAAGCATGTAGAGTCTCAAACAGTTTCGTATCGTTAGTTTTCATCAAGTTAAGAATGTTGTTTCTCAAACAGTATTGTATTGATAGTTTTCATGATGTTATGCATGTAGTTTCTCACAAAGTGTTCTACTGGTAGTTTTCCATGAAGTTAAGCAAGTAGATTCACAAACAGTGTTGTATCGTTAGTTTTCATGGAGTTAAGCGGGCAATTTCACAAACAATGTAGTATCGTTAGTTTTCATGAACATATGCATGTAGAGTCTCAAACAGTTTGGTATCGTTAGTTTTAATCAAGTTAAGCAAGTTGTTACACAAACACTTTTGTATCGTTAGTATTCATGGAGTTAAGTGTGTAGTTTCACAAACAATATTGTATACTTAGTTTTCATGAGCAAAAGCATGTAGAGTCTCAAACAGTTTGGAATCATTTGTTTTCATCAAGGTAAGCATGTTGTTTCTCAAACAGTATTGTATCGATAGTGTTCATGAAGTTAAGCAAGTAGTTTCACATCCAGTGTTATATCGTTAGTTTTTATGAAGTTAAGCAGGTAGTTATACAAAGAGTGTTGTATCATTAGTTTTCATGGAGTTAAGCACGGAGTTTCACAAACAATGTTGTATCATTAGTTTTCATTAACATAAGCATGTAGAGTCTCAACCACTTTGGTATCATAAGTTTTCATGAAATTAAGCATGTAGTTTCTCACACAGTGTTGTATTGGTAATTTTCATGAAGTTAAGCAAGTAGCTACACAAACAGTGTTGTTTCGTTAGTTTTCATGGAGTTAAGCGGGCAATTTCACAAACAATGTAGTATCGTTAGTTTTCATGAACATATGCATGTAGAGTCTCAAACAGTTTGGTATCGTTAGTTTTAATCAAGTTAAGCAAGTTGTTACACAAACACTTTTCTATCGTTAGTATTCATGGAGTTAAGTGTGTAGTTTCACAAACAATATTGTATACTTAGTTTTCATGAGCAAAAGCATGTAGAGTCTCAAACAGTTTGGAATCATTTGTTTTCATCAAGGTAAGCATGTTGTTTCTCAAACAGTATTGTATCGATGGTGTTCATGAATTTAAGCAAGTAGTTTCACATCCAGTGTTATATCGTTAGTTTTCATGAAGTTAAGCAGGTAGTTACACACAGAGTATTGTATCATTAGTTTTCATGGAGTTAGGCACGGAGTTTCACAAACAATGTTGTATCGTTAGTTTTCATGAACATAAGCATGTAGAGTCTCAAACAGTTTGGTATCATTAGATTTCATCAAGATAAGCATGTTGTTTCTCAAACAGTATTGTATCGATAATTTTCATGAAGTTAAGCAAGTAGGTTTCACAACCAGTGCTATATCGTTAGGTTTCATGAAATGAAGGATACAGTTTCTCACACAGTGTTATATTGGTAGTTTTCATGAAGTTAAGCAAGTAGTTACACAAACAGTGTTGTATCGTTAGTTTTCATGGAGTTAAGCGCGCAGTTTCATAAACAATGTAGTGTCGTTAGGTTTCATGAACATAAGCATGTAGAGTCTCAAACAGTTTGGTATCGTTAGTTTTAATCAAGTTAAGCAAGTTGATACACAAACAGTATTGTATCGATAGTGTTCATGAAGTTAAGCAAGTAGTTTCACACCCAGTGTTATATCGTTAGTTTTCATGAAATTAAGCATGTAGTTTTTCACACAGTGTTGCACTGGTAGTTTTCATTAAGTTAAGCAAGTAGTTACACAAACAGTGTTGTGTCGTTAGTTTTCATGGAGTTAAGCACGTAGTTTAACAAACAAAGTTGTATCATTAGTTTTCATGAACATAAGCATGTAGAGTCTCAAACAGTTTGGTATCGTACGTTTTCATGAAATTAAGCATGTAGTTTCTCACACAGTGTTGTATCGTTAGATTTCATGAAATTAAGCATGTAGTTTCTCACATAGTGTTGTATATGTATTTTTCATGAAGTTAAGCAAGTAGTTACACAAACAATGTTGTATCGTTAGTTTTCATGAACATAAGCATGTAGAGTCTCAAACAGTTTGTTATAGTAAGTTTTCATGAAATTAAGCATGTAGTTTCTCACACAGTGTTGTATGTGTATTTTTCATGAAGTTAAGCAAGTAGTTACACAAACAGTGTTGTATCGTTAGTTTTCATGGAGTTAAGCATGCAGTTTCACAAACAATGTAGTATCGTTAGTTTTCATGAACATAAGCATGTAGAGTCTCAAACAGTTTGGTATCGTTAGTTTTCATCAAGTTAAGCACGTTGTTTCTCAAACACTATTGTATCGATAGTTTTCATGAAGTTAAGCAAGTAGTTTCACAAACAAAGTTGTATCGTTAGTTTTCATGAACATAAGCATGTAGAGTCTCAAACAGTTTTGTATCGTTAGTTTTCATCAAGTTAAGAATGTTGTTTCTCAAACAGTATTGTATCGATAGTTTTCATGATGTTATGCATGTAGTTTCTCACAAAGTGTTCTACTGGTAGTTTTCCATGAAGTTAAGCAAGTAGATTCACAAACAGTGTTGTATCGTTAGTTTTCATGGAGTTAAGCGTGTAGTTTCACAAACAATGTTGTATCGTTAGTTTTCATGAACATAAGCATGTAGAGTCTCAAACAGTTTGGTATCGTTAGTTTTCATGAAGTTAAGCATGTAGTTTCTCAAACAGTATTGTATCGATAGTTTTCATGAAGTTAAGCAAGTAGTTTCAAAACCAGTGTTATATCGTTAGTTTTCATGAAATTAAGCATGTAGTTTCTCACACAGTGTTGTATCATTAGTTTTCATGGAGTTAAGCGTGTAGTTTCACAAACAATGTTGTATCGTTAGTTTTCATGAACATAAGCATGTAGAGTCTCAAACAGTTTGGTATCATTTGTTTTCATCAAGTTAAGCATGTTGTTTCTCAAACAGTATTGTATCGATAGTGTTCATGAAGTTAAGCAAGTAGTTTCACAACCAGTGTTATATCGTTAGTTTTCATGAAGTTAAGCAGGTAGTTACACAAATAGTGTTGTATCATTAGTTTTCATGGAGTTAAGCACGTAGTTTCACAAACAATGTTGTATCATTAGTTTTCATGAACATAAGCATGTAGAGTCTCAACCAGTTTGGTATCGTTAGTTTTCATGAAATTAAGCATGTAGTTTCTCACACAGTGTTGTATTGGTAGTTTTCATGAAGTTAAGCAAGTAGCTACACAAACAGTGTTGTTTCGTTAGTTTTCATGGAGTTAAGCGAGCAGTTTCACAAACAATGTAGTATCGTTAGTTTTCATGAACATATGCATGTAGAGTCTCAAACAGTTTGGTATCGTTAGTTTTAATCAAGTTAAGCAAGTTGTTACACAAACACTTTTGTATCGTTAGTATTCATGGAGTTAAGCGTGTAGTTTCACAAACAATAGTTGTATACGTTAGTTTTCATGAGCATAAGCATGTAGAGTCTCAAACAGTTTGGAATCATTTGTTTTCATCAAGGTAAGCATGTTGTTTCTCAAACAGTATTGTATCGATAGTGTTCATGAAGTTAAGCAAGTAGTTTCACATCCAGTGTTATATCGTTAGTTTTCATGAAGTTAAGCAGGTAGTTACACAAACAGTGTTGTATCATTAGTTTTCATGGAGTTAAGCACGGAGTTTCACAAACAATGTTGTATCGTTAGTTTTCATGAACATAAGCATGTAGAGTCTCAAACAGTTTGGTATCATTAGATTTCATCAAGTTAAGCATGTTGTTTCTCAAACAGTATTGTATCGATAGTTTTCATGAAGTTAAGCAAGTAGTTTCACAACCAGTGTTATATCGTTAGTTTTCATGAAATTAAGCATATAGTTTCTCACACAGTGTTGTATTGGTAGTTTTCATGAAGTTAAGCAAGTAGTTACACAAACAGTGTTGTATCGTTAGTTTTCATGGAGTTAAGCGCGCAGTTTCACAAACAATGTAGTATCGTTAGTTTTCATGAACATAAGCATGTAGAGTCTCAAACAGTTTGGTATCATTTGTTTTCATCAAGTTAAGCATGTTGTTCCTCAAACACTATTGTATCGATAGTGTTCATGAAGTTAAGCAAGTAGTTTCACAACCAGTGTTATATCGTTAGTTTTCATTGAAGCTTAAGCAGGTAGTTTCACAAACAGTGTTGTATCGTTAGTTTTCATGGAGTTAAGCAAGGAGTTTCACAAACAATGTTGTATCGTTAGTTTTCATGAACATAAGCATGTAGAGTCTCAAACAGTTTGGTATCGTTAGTTTTCATCAAGTTAAGCATGTTGTTTCTCAAACAGTATTGTATCGATAGTTTTCATGAAGTTAAGCAAGTAGTTTCACAACCAGAGTTATATCGTTAGTTTTCATGAAATTAAGCATGTAGTTTCTCACACAGTGTTGTATTGGTAGTTTTCATGAAGTTAAGCAAGTAGTTACACAAACAGTGTTGTATCGTTAGTTTTCATGGAGTTAAGCAAGCAGTTTCACAAACAATGTTGTATCGTTAGTTTTCATGAACATAAGCATGTAGAGTCTCAAACAGTTTGGTATCGTTAGTTTTCATCAAGTTAAGCATGTTGTTTCTCAAACAGTATTGTATCGATAGTTTTCATGAAGTTAAGCAAGTAGTTTCACAACCAGTGTTATATCGTTAGTTTTCATGAAGTTAAGCATGTAGTTTCTCAAACAGTGTTGTATCATTAGTTTTCATGGAGTTAAGCACGTAGTTTCACAAACAATGTTGTATCGTTAGTTTTCATGAACATAAGCATGTAGAGTCTCAAACCAGTTTGGTATCATTAGTTTTCATGAAATTAAGCATGTAGTTTCTCACACAGTGTTGTATTGGTAGTTTTCATGAAGTTAAGCAAGTAGTTACACAAACAGTGTTGTATCGTTAGTTTTCATGGAGTTAAGCAGGCAGTTTCACAAACAATGTAGTATCGTTAGTTTTCATGAACATAAGCATGTAGAGTCTCAAACAGTTTGGTATCGTTAGTTTTCATCAAGTTAAGCAAGTTGTTTCACAAACACTGTTGTATCGTTAGTTTTCATGGAGTTAAGCGTGTAGTTTCACAAACAATGTTGTATCGTTAGTTTTCATGAACATAAGCATGTAGAGTCTCAAACAGTTTGGAATCATTTGTTTTCATCAAGTTAAGCATGTTGTTTCTCAAACAGTATTGTATCGATAGTGTTCATGAAGTTAAGCAAGTAGTTTCACATCCAGTGTTATATCGTTAGTTTTCATGAAGTTAAGCAGGTAGTTACACAAACAGTGTTGTATCATTAGTTTTCATGGAGTTAAGCACGGAGTTTCACAAACAATGTTGTATCGTTAGTTTTCATGAACATAAGCATGTAGAGTCTCAAACAGTTTGGTATCGTTAGTTTTCATCAAGTTAAGCATGTTGTTTCTCAAACAGTATTGTATCGATAGTTTTCATGAAGTTAAGCAAGTAGTTTCACAACCAGTGTTATATCGTTAGTTTTCATGAAATTAAGCATGTAGTTTCTCACACAGTGTTGTATTGGTAGTTTTCATGAAGTTAAGCAAGTAGTTACACAAACAGTGTTGTATCGTTAGTTTTCATGGAGTTAAGCGCGTAGTTTCACAAACAATGTAGTATCGTTAGTTTTCATGAACATAAGCATGTAGAGTCTCAAACAGTTTGGTATCATTTGTTTTCATCAAGTTAAGCATGTTGTTTCTCAAACAGTATTGTATCGATAGTGTTCATGAAGTTAAGCAAGTAGTTTCACATCCAGTGTTATATCGTTAGTTTTCATGAAGCTTAAGCAGGTAGTTACACAAACAGTGTTGTATCATTAGTTTTCATGGAGTTAAGCACGGAGTTTCACAAACAATGTATGTATCGTTAGTTTTCATGAACATAAGCATGTAGAGTCTCAAACAGTTTGGTATCGTTAGTTTTCATCAAGTTAAGCATGTTGTTTCTCAAACAGTATTGTATCGATAGTTTTCATGAAGTTAAGCAAGTAGTTTCACAACCAGTGTTATATCGTTAGTTTTCATGAAGTTAAGCATGTAGTTTCTCACACAGTGTTGTATTGGTAGTTTTCATGAAGTTAAGCAAGTAGTTACACAAACAGTGTTGTATCGTTAGTTTTCATGGAGTTAAGCATGCAATTTCACAAAAAATGTAGTATCGTTAGTTTTCATGAACATAAGCATGTAGAGTCTCAAACAGTTTGGTATCGTTAGTTTTAATCAAGTTAAGCAAGTTGTTACATAAACAGTGTTGTATAGTTAGTTTTCCTGGAGTTAAGCAAGTAGTTTCACAAACAATGTAGTATCGTTAGTTTTCATGAACCATAAGCATTTAGAGTCTCAAACAGTTTGGTATCATTTGTTTTCATCAAGTTAAGCACGTTGTTTCTCAAACACTATTGTATCGATAGTGTTCATGAAGTTAAGCAAGTAGTTTTACAACCAGTGTTATATCGTTAGTTTTCCTGAAGTTAAGCAGGTAGTTACACAAAGAGTGTTGTATCATTAGTTTTCATGGAGTTAAGCACGGAGTTTCACAAACAATGTTGTATCGTTAGTTTTCATGAACATAAGCATGTAGAGTCTCAAACAGTTTGGTATCATTAGATTTCATCAAGATAAGCATGTTGTTTCTCAAACAGTATTGTATCGATAATTTTCATGAAGTTAAGCAAGTCGTTTCACAACCAGTGTTATATCGTTAGGTTTCATGAAATGAAGGATGCAGTTTCTCACACAGTGTTATATTGGTAGTTTTCATGAAGTTAAGCAAGTAGTTACACAAACAGTATTGTATCGATAGTGTTCATGAAGTTAAGCACGTAGTTTCACAACCAGTGTTATATCGTTAGTTTTCATGAAATTAAGCATGTAGTTTTTCACACAGTGTTGCACTGGTAGTTTTCATTAAGTTAAGCAAGTAGTTACACAAACAGTGTTGTGTCGTTAGTTTTCATGGAGTTAAGCGTGTAGTTTAACAAACAATGTTGTATCGTTAGTTTTCATGAACATAAGCATGTAGAGTCTCAAACAGTTTGGTATCGTACGTTTTCATGAAATTAAGCATGTAGTTTCTCACACAGTGTTGTATCGTTAGATTTCATGAAATTAAGCATGTAGTTTCTCACATAGTGTTGTATATGTATTTTTCATGAAGTTAAGCAAGTAGTTACACAAACAATGTTGTATCGTTAGTTTTCATGAACATAAGCATGTAGAGTCTCAAACAGTTTGGTATCGTTAGTTTTCATCAAGTTAAGCACGTTGTTTCTCAAACACTATTGTATCGATAGTGTTCATGAAGTTAAGCATGTAGTTTCACAACCAGTGTTATATCGTTAGTTTTCATGAAGTTAAGCAGGTAGTTACATTCTATCATTAGTATTCATGGAGTTAAGCGTCGAGTTTCACAACAATGTTGTATCATTAGTTTTCATGAACATAAGCATGTAGAGTCTCAACCACTTTGGTATCATAAGTTTTCATGAAATTAAGCATGTAGTTTCTCACACAGTGTTGTATTGGTAATTTTCATGAAGTTAAGCAAGTAGCTACACAAACAGTGTTGTTTCCTTAGTTTTCATGGAGTTAAGCGTGCAATTTCACAAACAATGTAGTATCGTTAGTTTTCATGAACATATGCATGTAGAGTCTCAAACAGTTTGGTATCGTTAGTTTTAATCAAGTTAAGCAAGTTGTTACACAAACACTTTTGTATCGTTAGTATTCATGGAGTTAAGCATGTAGTTTCACAAACAATATTGTATAGTTAGTTTTCATGAGCAAAAGCATGTAGAGTCTCAAACAGTTTGGAATCATTTGTTTTCATCAAGGTAAGCATGTTGTTTCTCAAACAGTATTGTATCGATAGTGTTCATGAAGTTAAGCAAGTAGTTTCACATCCAGTGTTATATCGTTAGTTTTCATGAAGTTAAGCAGGTAGTTACACAAAGAGTGTTGTATCATTAGTTTTCATGGAGTTAAGCACGGAGTTTCACAAACAATGTTGTATCGTTAGTTTTCATGAACATAAGCATGTAGAGTCTCAAACAGTTTGGTATCGTTAGTTTTCATCAAGTTAAGCATGTTGTTTCTCAAACAGTATTGTATCGATAGTTTTCATGAAGTTAAGCAAGTAGTTTCACAACCAGTGTTATATCGTTAGTTTTCATGAAATTAAGCATGTAGTTTCTCACACAGTGTTGTATTGGTAGTTTTCATGAAGTTAAGCAAGTAGTTACACAAACAGTGTTGTATCGTTAGTTTTCATGGAGTTAAGCGCGCAGTTTCACAAACAATGTAGTATCGTTAGTTTTCATGAACATAAGCATGTAGAGTCTCAAACAGTTTGGTATCGTTAGTTTTAATCAAGTTAAGCAAGTTGTTACACAAACACTTTTGTATCGTTAGTATTCATGGAGTTAAGTGTGTAGTTTCACAAACAATATTGTATACGTTAGTTTTCATGAGCAATAAGCATGTAGAGTCTCAAACAGTTTGGTATCATTTGTTTTCATCAAGTTAAGCATGTTGTTTCTCAAACAGTATTGTATCGATAGTGTTCATGAAGTTAAGCAAGTAGTTTCACAACCAGTGTTATATCGTTAGTTTTCATGAAATTAAGCATGTAGTTTCTCACACAGTGTTGTATTGGTAGTTTTCATGAAGTTAAGCAAGTAGTTACACAAACAGTGTTGTATCGTTAGTTTTCATGGAGTTAAGCGTGCAATTTCACAAACAATGTAGTATCGTTAGTTTTCATGAACATATGCATGTAGAGTCTCAAACAGTTTGGTATCGTTAGTTTTAATCAAGTTAAGCAAGTTGTTACACAAACACTTTTGTATCGTTAGTATTCATGGAGTTAAGCGTGTAGTTTCACAAACAATATTGTATACGTTAGTTTTCATGAGCAAAAGCATGTAGAGTCTCAAACAGTTTGGAATCATTTGTTTTCATCAAGTTAAGCATGTTGTTTCTCAAACAGTATTGTATCGATAGTGTTCATGAAGTTAAGCAAGTAGTTTCACATCCAGTGTTATATCGTTAGTTTTCATGAAGTTAAGCAGGTAGTTACACACAGAGTGTTGTATCATTAGTTTTCATGGAGTTAAGCACGGAGTTTCACAAACTGTCCCGCGCTACCGTCTCGCCAGCAAGAACGACGCAGAACACTCGGATCCTTCTGCAGTAAAGCTTTAATGCATCTTGAGAGATAGATGATCAGCTTCTTAGAGGGAGACCCCAAGCTAAGAAACCCAGCCCCTTATATAAGCCTAGGAGCTCCGAGTGAGACGTGTAGAGCCGGGATTGGTGGTTTGCACATCACCCCAGATGACGCCACGGGAGAGGCACAGCTTAAACGGTTAACTCCAACTGACAGCAGATGTCAGCGCCATCTTCTAACGGTTAACTCCAACTGACAGCAGATGTCAGCGCCATCTTCTAACGGCAATAGCGATAGCGAGGGCGGCTCCTCACATCTCCCCCTATTCATTTATTTTTGAAGCAATAGGACACCCACAACTTTGGAGTGGAGATAGAGGTCAAATCCCCATGTGCAAATTCGGAACATGTACAAAGCTCCTCTCCAGGGTCTTATCCCCAGAGAGAGCCCTGACCAGTCCGATGTCGTTTTTCTGGGGGAAGGAGATCATGACATAGAACCTTCATGCAAGATGACTTATCTCCCAGGAGAAAGTCGTTATACCGCAGACCTCTCCTGTGCAGTGCTTAGCCTTGCAACTCCTTGGGCTGCTGAAGCCTACCCACTCTATCCCGTGCAATGAGACTAGCCTCGTGGGGTGCAAGAGCTGGGAGGCCAGCGACCTATTGCTTTAACATGGTTAACCAAATGTCAGGGAGGCTCCGTGTTCTAAGGCAGCAAGTGCTTGTGCCACCACCACTTTGTCTCTTTTGTTTGGGCTCTGAGCTTACACACCATCCAAAGCATCAACACTATTCCACAGCAGAGAACTAGGCTAAATGATCCTACCCCCACCCATTCCTTAAAATAAGAAAATGCAGATGAAATCCAGGAGGAGAGGCCTTCCATCAGAGAAAGATCCAGATGCGTCGAATTCACTTGCAGGATCGCCATTCTCAACTCACGGAGTGTCTGCTCAAACTCAAAAGTCCAATTCTGTAATAAATGTTGAGACAGAGCTTGTGACAGGTTAGCTGCTCTTGTAAAATTCTCATATTGTACTGAAGTGACACAAAGGCCAGGCAACTTTTGTTCACATCCCAATTGGGCCATCTGCCACAATATATCCAATTGTTCCTGAACCAAATTAATCTGTTGGTTTACCAACATCAGGCCTCCTTGTATCTGAGAATTGGCAGTGGCCTGTTTATCTAGGACCATGGTCACAGTGGCCTATAGTTCATTAATGGTTTGAGTTGTCTGCACAGTGGCAGAAAGTGCAAGGGCCGAGGCGGTAACCGAAGCAGTAACCGCGGCGGTGGCTATCAGGCCCACAATAATAGCAGAGATCCCAAAAATCTCGCTTTTCCCTAAACAAACTCAAATTACTTGGCGTCTCAACAGGAACTGGAACAAATCGAGGCATGCGCATTACCAAAGCAAAAGGGTGCTTAATAGCATCCCAGCATAATGCATAAAAACAATTCTAAGCAGAGCAATTTATTTCTTTCTGATTCTTACCTAAGGTATCATTACTCACAACCCAAATAAAGGGCAGCTGAATAATTAGTTCTCTTAAAAGGGGTATACTTAACATTGGAGGAGGACCAATCAGATGATCCATAGCTCTGTCCCTCACTCAGACTGTTGCCTAATGCCCCTTTCCAATCAAAAGTAATCTGTCCCTTCTCACTATCATAGGAGAAAGATCAGTACAGCTTCCATTAATTCAAAAGGATTAGCATTAGATCTTTCTGGATCCATATGAATAAAATTATCCTTTAATGAAGAAATCACAGTAAAGCACAAGCTTCCTACTAATGACAAGGTTCTCTCATCCTGAAAACTCTGTATCTGAGGATCTAAAGGCAAAAAGGCAAGCCCCAACTCTCTATTAGTTGTGAAAAATCTAGGGAACACCTGGGCATTCTGCATCACTGGCATCGGTAGGGGAAGGTAGACATGATGGCCCACCGTAACTCTCCCATCATACTAGGAACCATCATCCCGAGTAGGAGAGTCTTCATCACCCACTTGGCCTCCATCCTTCTTATTCTGGAGTTGTGAAGGAGCTCTTCGAGTGAGTCTTTCAGGGATCCACAGGGGGTTTTCTTCCTCCTGTGGAAAAACACACACAGCTCCCCTGGATCTTATAAGAATAGGATCCGGGCCTTTCCAGAGATCAGTCAAGACATCTTTCCATTTTACCATTTCTTTTGGCCTATCAGGCTCTAAACTGTGGCGATCAGCCGCAGTGTGGCCTTGGGCATCAGAGTTCAAGAAATTAAGGGTAAAAAGTGCCATGGATACAGCAACTCTTGGTACCGAGGGTAGAACATCCTCAATACTCCCCTTTTGTTTAATCAGATATGATTTGAGTGTACGATGGGCACGTTCCACAATGCCCTGTCCTTGAGGGTTATAAGGTAGGCCAGTTAGATGGGTAACATCCATTTGCCGACAAAACTGTCGGAATTTTTGAGAGGTATATGCTGGTCCATTGTCTGTTTTTAAAATTCTGGGTTTTCCTCAAGCACTCCAGGCCTCAAGGCAATGTTGAATCACATATGAGGCCTTTTCCCCTGTTAGGGGTGTGGCAAACATTACGCCAGAACAGGTGTCAACAGAAACATGAACATATTGAAGCCTTCCAAAAGAGGGAATATGAGTAACATCCATCTGCCACATCTGCAATGGTCTAATGCCACGTGGGTTTATTCCCATGTGGGGAGTAGGTAAGAATTCGCAGCAATTCTGGCATTGAGTAACAATTTCCCTAGCCTCTTTCCTGGATAGAGCAAAACGACGGCGCAAGGTCTCAGCCGTCACATGAAAGCGCTTATGGAATTCTTTGCTGCTTGTGCATGGGTAGACAAGGCAGCGGCCACCAGCTTTGTAGCCTTGTCCGCTAAGTCATTCCCTAAGGACATGGGACCTGGGAGTCCAGAATGTGCTCGGACATGGGTAATGAAAACAGGAAATCTCCTATTTAACAAGGCAGCTTGTATCTTTTGAAAGATGTTAGCAACTCTGCTGGAGGATCTTATTATTCCAGCTATCTCAAGGAGATTAACTGCATTAACCACATAAGAGGAATCTGATACAATATTGAGGGGTCCTGGAAAAGCCTCAAGAACCTCCAGTACTATCAGACATTCTACAACTTGAGGTGAAGTTTCATTATATTGTTTAGATATAACCCTATCCTTGACCACATAAGCTCCCATACCAGTTTTTGATCCATCAGTGTACACCACAGTCCCATCTGGGAGTGGGTCTTTAGCTGTCACTTGTGGAAACACTATAGCCTGGTTTAGGGCAAACTGTAAAATTGGATGCTTTGGAAAATGATTATCAATTTGTCCTGAAAAGGAAGTAACTAAAACTGCCCAATCACTAGATGTGGCTGCCAAGGTCTGAACTTGTGCAGCAGTATAAGGCACAATCAAGGAATCAGGATCCCTGCCAAAATGTGTAACAGCTGCTTTTATTCCGCGAGCGCGAGCTGTGCAACAGCATCAGGGTACCAGTCAATAATCTTAGCAGGGGAAGCATTTGGATGAATCCAAAGTAATGGTCCATGTTGCCACAGGACTGCAGTTGGCAATTGAGCTGTCTTAAAAACACACAGATTAAAAGGTAGTGACTCCTCAATACGTTGTAATTGTGCTTCCTGTAAGGCCTCTTCCACCATCTGTAAGGCTCGGTGGGCGGCAGGGGTAAATTTTCTGGGTGAGGAGATATGAGGCTCACCCTCCAGGAGATCGAAGAGGGGTTTTAGATCAGCAGATGGAATTTTTAAAAAGGGCCTCAACCAATTTATATCTCCCAGAAGTTTCTGAAAATCATTTAATGTTTGTAAGTGGTCTTTGCGAATTTCTATTTTCTGAGGAACTATATTTTTGGGAGTAATCTTTGAGCCCAAAAAGAGCCCTGTATCTGCAATTTGAACCTTTTCTGAGGCAATCTCTAATCCCCACTGTTTTAATTCAGCCACCAGCATGGGAAAAGCCTTTTGTAAAACATCTAACTCTTTGTGACAAATAAGAATATCGTCCATATAATGGATAACGATTAAAGATGTAAATTGCTTCCTAATTGGCTCCAAAGCCTCCTGCACATATAGCTGACATATTGTTGGGCTATTGGCCATGCCTTGCGGCAGTACCTTCCACTGAAATCTCTTGTCTGGTTCCATATGATTAAGAGAAGGGATAGTGAAGGCAAACCTTGGTCTATCCCGTGGGTAAAGTGGAATAGAGAAGAAACAATCCTTAATATCTATAATAATAAGCTTCCAATCTTGAGGAAGTGCAGAAAGCAAAGGAAGGCCTCTTTGAACAGGGCCAAAAAGATGCATCTGATTGTTAATGGCCCGCAGGTCGTGGAGTAATCTCCACTTCCCAGATTTCTTCTTAATAACAAAAATTGGTGTATTCCATGGGGAGGTAGAAGGCTCTAGATGCCCCAGCCGTTCCTGTTCTTGCACTAATCTTGTGACAGCCTCTAATTTTTCAGAGGATAGAGGCCATTGAGAGACCCATAACGGCTCCTCTGTTTTCCATGGTATGGGTCGTGAAGCCTCAACGGCCCCTAAATAAAACCCAGTCCTTTTCTACCCCGATTTCCGTGTTGTGTAATGGGTTTTATTCTGCCTTGTTCTTGCCTACCCAAGCCTCTACCATTTGTATACCCCATCTTTGCCATAATGGCTGATGCCTGGGGGAGTATTCATTAGTTAGGGTCATGCCCATGGCTTGTAACACATCTCGTCCCCATAAATTTACAGGGAGTGGCAACACATAGGGGGTAAAACATCCCTGTTTGCCTTCAGCATCCCGCCAGGTTAAGGCTGAGGCACTGATGGCAGGAGAGGACTGGTATCCAAGACCTTGTAGAGAATGAGATGAAACAACAGTGGGCCAAGACTTCGGCCACCAATGGAGTGAAATAATGCTTTTGTCTGCTCCCGAATCCATTATCCCTTCAAATTCTTTTCCATTAATTAACAATTTTATTGTAGGTCTCTCATTTAGGGGTATAGCCAGATAGGCTGAATCACTTCCAGAAGATCCCATAGCCCTTTTTTGTAAAGTGTAGGTTTCTCCATCCCCGAGGGAGGGCAGCAACACCAGTTGTGCAATTCTATCTCCCTGCTTTATAGAAAATACACCCTGAGGGCTAGAACAGAGAACTTGAATCTCCTCTTTATGATATGGGTCAACAATCCCAGGATATATAATGAGTCCCTGTAAAGTTAAGGAGCCACGGCCCAGAATAAGCCCAATGGTGGCAGGGGGCAAAGGTCCAGGGGAATGGACTGGGACCGGTTGAACATTCATTTGGGGCATGAGTAAGAAGTCGGAGGCGGCACGCAAGTCCATTCCGGAGGTTCCTCGGAAACCTCTACTTCCTCTTGATTGCTTTTCTGAAATTGGTTCCCATATTTCTGAGGGCCCTGGGACCATGGGCCCCGTGACCCGTTTTTTGATTGGGGTACCTTGGATTCTTCAATAGGGGGCAGAAGCCTCCCTTTACATCCCGGACTGACCTGCATTCGCTAGCCCTATGATAACCTTTACCACAACGATAGCAAAGCTTCGATTCTCTTGTTCTTTCAGGGGCTTGACAATCTTTCTTAAGGTGCCCCATTCTCCCACAATTAAAACAAGCTTTTCGATTAGATAAATCTCTATACCTGTGCGTTTGTAAAATGGCGGCAGCTAGTCCTGCATTGGTTAGGGTCCCCCAGCTCCCTGCACACTCTGAGCCAATCTTGTAAACCTTTGCTTTTGCGAGGGGCGATAGCCGCCGACATTCCTGGGTTGCTTGTTCATAGACAAGTTGCTCAATCAGGGGCATAGCTTGTTCTGAATCACCAAAGATGCGACTGGCGGCCTCTGTCATTCTGGCCACAAAGTCTGAAAATGGCTCTTGGGGTCCTTGGACAATCTTTGTAAGGTGTCCACTGGACTCTCCCCTTTTGTGAGGGCCTTCCATGCTTTAATAGCGGCGGCCGACACCTGACCATAGACGCCCCAGATGTAGTTGGTTTGATTAAGGGCATGTTGACCCTGACCTGTCAGCATTTCAAATGTCCACTGCCTCTGATTCTCATCTTCAGCCGTGGCATTAACTCTAGCTTGTGCCTGGGCTGCATCATACCAGAGAGCCTTCCATTCCATGTATTGTCCCATGTTGGGAAGCACTGCTTTCACTGTCGTTTGCCAGTCAGTGGGAGTCATGGCAAAATTAGCAAGCCTTTCCACCTGTAATGTGGTAAAGTTAGCATTGACCCCATAATTACGAACGGATTCGGCCAATTCTTTAATTTGATTGTAATCTACGGGGTATGTACTCTTCCGCCTTCCACATTCTCGAATACTGGAAAAGCCATTTGTATTTTTCTCCGTTCCTCTAAAGGTAAAAGGAGTCAGTACCAGTATTCAGCCGAAGCTCATATGGCGGAGGCGCTGAGGGGCGTGAGCCCGCCGGATTTATAGGCGGTGGCCTCACATTCATTTTTGTTTTCAGTGGCCGGTGTCTATCAGGGTGATATCTTTTTCCTCATACCGTGCCACCTCCTCCTCTAGACCACCTTCTTCGCTAGAATCCAGAGTGTCAGAATCAGAATTATCTAGCTCCAAGGCTTCTAGCTCTACTGCAGGGTATAGACTAGATTCTGGGCTTTTTCTTTTTCTTAGATTTGTTAAGGGGTGAATGATAACTCCCTTCTTTCTCTCCCCTTTCTTAACTTCCTGGGGAGGGCCTTTTTTCTTAGACATGTCTTTTCTTTTGCGAGCTCCCATTCTCTCACTCCGTTCAGTTTCTGACATGCTATCCTGAACTTCCTCTAAGGTTCCCTGACTTTCTATTATAGCAGGGTGACAGGCCTCATCCTCCAAGCAGTTTTTAACTAGCTTCCAAATGGCTTTGGTACCTAAGCAGAGATCTCCTTCTGCATGCTTCCTGTCTAGTCTTTACCTAGCTTGTTCCATGAGGCCACAGTGAGGGACCCGGAACAAGCATACCATGGTGCCACTCTATCTACCTCCTTCACAAAATTTTGAAGTGTTCGTGGTGCAATTTTAAGATCTCTTTGTTTTAGCACAGTCTGTAAGGCTGTAACCACTGACTGTGACGACCCCATCGCGCTGACAGCTTATCTAAAAAACGCGCTCAACTCCAGCTACCAGACTGACAGCACCAGACTGACAGCACCAGACTGACAGCACCAGACTGACAGCGCCAGATGGACAGCGCCAGATGGACAGCGCCAGACGGACAGCGCCAGACGGACAGCGCCAGACGGACAGCGCCGCTCTGTCAGCACCAGCCACGATGAAGGAGAAGGACAAACAGGACTAGCACCAAAGCCTCCACTGACCCGTCCCACGGTGATGACAAACTAAGGCCAAAGTCGAGAAAAGGGTTGTTCAGGATAAAGCATACCTCTCTGAACCTACGTCCCTGCAGTTCTGAATCCGCCCGTCTTCCGAGGGGTCTCCCGCGGCGCCGGCGATGTTGAAGAGTTCCCGGTTTCGGCACCAGATGTCCCGCGCTACCGTCTCGCCAGCAAGAACGACGCAGAACACTCGGATCCTTCTGCAGTAAAGCTTTAATGCATCTTGAGAGATAGATGATCAGCTTCTTAGAGGGAGACCCCAAGCTAAGAAACCCAGCCCCTTATATAAGCCTAGGAGCTCCGAGTGAGATGTGTAGAGCCGGGATTGGTGGTTTGCACATCACCCCAGATGACGTCACGGGAGAGGCACAGTTTAAACGGTTAACTCCAACTGACAGCGACAGTTAACTCCAACTGACAGCGACAGTTAACTCCAACTGACAGCGACAGTTAACTCCAACTGACAGCGACAGTTAACTCCAACTGACAGCGACAGTTAACTCCAACTGACAGTGGATGTCAGCGCCATCTTCTAACGGCAATAGCGATGTTGGTAGCTCCTCACATCGAGGGTTTCTCACATAGTGTTGTATCATTAGTTTTCATGGAGTTAGAGCTGAGTTTCACAAACAAAGTTGTATCGTTAGTTTTCATGAACATAAGCATGTAGAGTCTCAAACAGTTTGGTATCATTAGTTTTCATCAAGTTAAGCATGTTGTTTCTCAAACAGTATTGTATCGATAGTTTTCATGAAGTTAAGCAGGAAGTTTCACAACCAGTGTTATATCGTTAGTTTTCATGAAATTAAGCATGTAGTTTCTCACACAGTGTTGTATTGGTAGTTTTCATGAAGTTAAGCAAGTAGTTACAGAAACAGTGTTGTATCATTAGTTTTCATGGAGTTAAGCGTGCAGTTTCACAAACAATGTAGTATCGTTAGTTTTCATGAACATAAGCATGTAGAGTCTCAAACAGTTTGGTATCGTTAGTTTTAATAAAGTTAAGCAAGTTGTTACACAAACAATGTTGTATCGTTAGTTTTCATGGAGTTAAGCACGTAGTTTCACAAACAATGTTGTATCGTTAGTTTTCATGAACATAAGCATGTAGAGTCTCAAACAGTTTGGTATCGTTAGTTTTCATCAAGTTAAGCATGTTGTTTCTCAAACACTATGGTATGGATAGTTTTCATGAAGTTAAGCAAGTAGTTTCACAACCAGTGTTATATCGTAAGTTTTCATGAAATTAAGCATGTAGTTTCTAACACAGTGTTGTATTGGTAGTTTCCATGAAGTTAAGCAAGTAGTTACACAAACAGTGTTGTATCATTAGTTTTCATGGTAGTTAAGCGTGTAGTCTCACAAACAATGTTGTATCGTTAGTTTTCATGAACATAAACACGTAGAGTCTCAAACAGTTTGGTATCGTTAGTTTTCATCAAGTTAATCATGTTGTTTCTCAATCAGTATTGTATCGATAGTTTTCATGAAGTTAAGCAAGTAGTTTCACAAACAAACTTGTATCGTTAGTTTTCATGAACATAAGCATGTAGTGTCTCAAACAGTTTGGTATCGTTAGTTTTCATCAAGTTAAGCATGTTGTTTCTCAAACAGTATTGTATCGATTATTTTCATGGAGTTAAGCGTGTAGTTTCACAAACAATGTTGTATCGTTAGTTTTCATGAACATAAGCATGTAGAGTCTCAAACAGTTTGGTGTCGTAAGTTTTCATGAAATTAAGCATGTAGTTTCTCACTCAGTGTTGTATGTGTATGTTTCATGAAGTTAAGCAAGTAGTTACACAAACAGTGTTGTATCGTTAGTTTTCATGGAGTTAAGAGCGTAGTTTCACAAACAATGTAGTATCGTTAGTTGTCATGAACATAAGCATGTAGAGTCTCAAACAGTTTGGTATCGTTAGTTTTCATCAAGTTAAGCATGTTGTTACTCAAACACTATTGTATCGATAGTTTTCATGAAGTTAAGCATGTAGTTTCACAAACAATGTTGTATCGTTTAGTTGTCATGAAAATAAGCACGTAGAGTCTCAAGCAGTTTGGTATCGTTAGTTTTCATCAAGTTAAGCATGTTGTTTCTCAAACAGTATTGTATCGATAGTTTTCATGAAGTTAAGCAAGTAGTTTCACAACCAGTGTTATATCGTTAGTTTTCATGAAAATAAATATGTAGTTTCTCACAAAGTGTTGTATTGGTAGTTTTCATGAAGTTAAGCAAGTAGTTACACAAACAGTGTTGTATCTTTAGTTTTCATGGAGTTAAGCGCGTAGTTTCACAAACAATGTTGTATCGTTAGTTTTCATGAACATAAGCAGGTAGAGTCTCAAACAGTTTGGTATCGTAAGTTTTCATGAAATTAAGCATGTAGTTTCTCACACAGTGTTGTATCGTTAGTTTTCATGAAATTGAGCATGTAGTTTCTCACACAGTGTTGTATGTGTATTTTTCAAGAAGTTAAGCAAGTAGTTACACAAACAATGTTGTATCGTTAGTTTTCATGAACATAAGCATGTAGAGTCTCAAACAGTTTAGTATCGTAAGTTTTCATTAAATTAAGCATGTAGTTTCTCACACAGTGATGTATGTGTAGTTTTCATGAAGTTAAGCAAGTAGTTACACAAACAGTGTTGTATCGTTAGTTTTCATGGAGTTAAGCGTGTAGTTTCACAAACAATGTAGTATCGTTAGTTTTCATGAACATAAGCATTTATAGTCTCAAACAGTTTGGTATCATTTGTTTACATCAAGTTAAGCATGTTGTTTCTCAAACACTATTGTATGGATAGTTTTCATGAAGTTAAGCAGGTAGTTTCACAACCAGTGTTATATCGAAGTTTTCATGAAATTAAGCATGTAGTTTCTCACACAGTGTTGTATTGGTAGTTTTCATGAAGTTAAGCAGATAGTTACACAAACAGTGTTGTATCGTTAGTTTTCATGGAGTTAAGCGTGCAGTTTCACAAACAATGTTAGTATCGTTAGTTTTCATGAACATAAGCATGTAGAGTCTCAAACAGTTTGGTATCGTTAGTTTTCATCAAGTTAAGCAAGTTGTTACACAAACAGTGTTGTATCGTTAGTTTTCATGGAGTTAAGCAAGTAGTTTCACAAACAATGTTGTATCGTTAGTTTTCATGAACATAAGCATGTAGAGTCTCAAACAGTTTGGTATCGTTAGTTTTCATCAAGTTAAGCACGTTGTTTCTCAAACAGTATTGTATCGATAGTGTTCATGAAGTTAAGCAAGTAGTTTCACAACCAGTGTTATATCGTTAGTTTTCATGAAGTTAAGCATGTAGTTACACAAACAGTGTTGTATCGTTAGTTTTCATGGAGTTAAGCAGTGAGTTTCACAAACAATGTTGTATCGTTAGTTTTCATGAACATAAGCATGTAGAGTCTCAAACAGTTTGGTATCGTTAGATTTCATCAAGTTAAGCATGTTGTTTCTCAAACAGTATTGTATCGATACTTTTCATGAAGTTAAGCAAGTAGTTTCACAAACAAAGTTGTATCGTTAGTTTTCATGAACATAAGCATGTAGAGTCTCAAACAGTGTTGGTATTGTTAGTTTTCATCAAGTTAAGCATGTTGTTTCTCAAACAGTATTGTATCGATAGTTTTCATGAAGTTAAGCAAGTAGTTTCACAACCAGTGTTATATCGTTAGTTTTCATGAAATTAAGCATGCAGTTTCTCACACAGTGTTGTATTGGGAGTTTTCATGAAGTTAAGCAAGTAGTTACACAAACAGTGTTGTATCGTTAGTTTTCATGGAGTTAAGCGCGCAGTTTCACAAACAATGTAGTATCGTTAGTTTTCATGAACATAAGCATGTAGAGTCTCAAACAGTTTTGTATCGTTAGTTTTCATCAAGTTAAGCATGTTGTTTCTCAAACAGTATTGTATCGATAGTTTTCATGAAGTTAAGCAAGTAGTTTCACAAACAATGTTGTATCGTTAGTTTTCATGAACATAAGCATGTAGTGTCTCAAACAGTTTGGTATCGTTAGTTTTCATCAAGTTAAGCATGTTGTTTCTCAAACAGTATTGTATCGATAGTTTTCATGAAGTTAAGCAAGTAGTTTCACAAACAATGTTGTATCGTTAGTTTTCATGAACATAAGCATGTAGAGTCTCAAACAGTTTGGTATCGTTAGTTTTCATCAAGTTAAGCATGTTGTTTCTCAAACACTATTGTATCGATAGTTTTCATGAAGTTAAGCAAGTAGTTTCACAACCAGTGTTATATCGTTAGTTTTCATGAAATTAAGCATGTAGTTTCTGACACAGTGTTGTATTGGTAGTTTTAATGAAGGTAAGCAAGTAGTTACCCAAACAGTGTTGTATCGTTAGTTTTCATGAACATAAGCATTTAGAGTCTCAAACAGTTTGGTATCATTTGTTTTCATCATGTTAAGCATGTTGTTTCTCAAACACTATTGTATCGATAGTGTTCATTGAAGTTAAGCATGTAGTTTCACAACCAGTGTTATATCGTTAGTTTTCATGAAGTTAAGCAGGTAGTTACACAAACAGTGTTGTATCATTAGTTTTCATGGAGTTAAGCGCGGAGCTTCACAACAATGTTGTATCGTTAGTTTTCATGAACATAAGCATTTAGAGTCTCAAACAGTTTGGTATCATTAGTTTTCATCAAGTTAAGCATGTTGTTTCTCAAACAGTATTGTATCGATAGTTTTCATGAAGTTAAGCAAGTAGTTTCACAACCAGTGTTATATCGTTAGTTTTCATGAAATTAAGCATATAGTTTCTCACACAGTGTTGTATCATTAGTTTTCAGGGAGTTAAGCGCAGAGTATCACAAACAATGTTGTATCGTTAGTTTTCATGAACATAAGCATGTAGAGTCTCAAACAGTTTGATATCGTTAGTTTTAATCAAGTTAAGCAAGTTGTTACACAAACAGTGTTGTATCGTTAGTTTTCATGAAGTTAAGCAAGTAGTTTCACAACCAGAATTATATCGTTAGTTTTCATGAAATTAAGCCTGTAGTTTCTCACACAGTGTTGTATTGGTAGTTTTCATGAAGTTAAGCAAGTAGTTACACAAACAGTGTTGTATCGTTAGTTTTCATGAACATAAGCATGTAGAGTCTCAAACAGTTTGCTATCATTAGTTTTCATCATGTTAAGCATGTTGTTTCTCAAACACTATTGTATCGATAGTTTTCATTGAAGTTAAGCATGTAGTTTCACAACCAGTGTTATATCGTTAGTTTTCATGAAGTTAAGCAGGTAGTTACACAAACAGTGTTGTATCAATAGTTTTCGATGGAGTTAAGCGCGGAGCTTCACAACAATGTTGTATCGTTAGTTTTCATGAACATAAGCATGTAGACTCTCAAATAGTTTGTTATCGTTACATTTCATCAAGTTAAGCATGTTGTTTCTCAAACAGTATTGTATCGATAGTTTTCATGAAGTTAAGCAAGTAGTTTCACAACCAGTGTTATATCGTTAGTTTTCATGAAATTAAGCATGGAGTTTCTCATACAGTGTTGTATCATTAGTTTTCATGGAGTTAAGCACGTAGTATCACAAACAAAGTTGTATCGTTAGTTTTCATGAACATAAGCATGTAGAGTCTCAAACAGTTTGGTATCGTTAGTTTTAATCAAGTTAAGCAAGTTGTTACACAAACAGTGTTGTATCGTTAGTTTTCATGGAGTTAAGCAAGTAGTTTCACAAACAATGTTGTATCGATAGTTTTCATGAACATAAGCATGTAGAGTCTCTAACAGTTTGGTATCATTTGTTTTCATCAAGTTAAGCATGTTGTTTCTCAAACAGTATTGTATCGATAGTTTTCATGATGTTAAGCAAGTAGTTTCACAACCAGTGTTATATCGTTAGTTTTCATGAAATTAAGCATGTAGTTTCTCACACAGTGTTGTATTGGTAGTTTTCATGAAGTTAAGCAAGTAGTTACACAAACAGTGTTGTATCGTTAGTTTTCATGGAGTTAAGCGCACAGTTTCACAAACAATGTAGTATCGTTAGTTTTCATGAACATAAGCATGTAGAGTCTCAAACAGTTTGGTATCGTTAGTTTTAATCAAGTTAAGCAAGTTGTTACACAAACAGTGTTGTATCGTTAGTTGTCATGGAGTTAAGCAAGTAGTTTCACAAACAAAGTTGTATCGTTAGTTTTCATGAACATAAGCATTTAGAGTCTCAAACAGTTTGGTATCGTTAGTTTTCATCAAGTTAAGCATGTTGTTTCTCAAACAGTATTGTATCGATAGTTTTCATGAAGTTAAGCAAGTAGTTTCACAACCAGTGTTATATCGTTAGTTTTCATGAAATTAAGCATGTAGTTTCTCACACAGTGTTGTATTGGTAGTTTTCATGAAGTTAAGCAAGTAGTTACAGAAACAGTGTTGTATCGTTAGTTTTCATGGAGTTAAGCGTGTAGTTTCACAAACAATGTTGTATCGTTAGTTTTCATGAACATAAGCATGTAGAGTCTCAAACAGTTTGGTATCATTTGTTTTCATCAAGTTAAGCATGTTGTTTCTCAAACACTATTGTATCGATAGTGTTCATGAAGTTAAGCATGTAGTTTCACAACCAGTGTTATATCGTTAGTTTTCATGAAGTTAAGCAGGTAGTTACACAAACAGTGTTGTATCATTAGTTTTCATGGAGTTAAGCAAGTAGCTTCACAAACAATGTTGTATCGTTAGTTTTCATGAACATAAGCATGTAGAGTCTCAAACAGTTTGGTATCGTTAGTTTTCATCAAGTTAAGCATGTTGTTTCTCAAACAGTATTGTATCGATAGTTTTCATGAAGTTAAGCAAGTAGTTTCACAACCAGAGTTATATCGTTAGTTTTCATGAAATTAAGCATGTAGTTTCTCACACAGTGTTGTATTGGTAGTTTTCATGAAGTTAAGCAAGTAGTTTCACAAACAATGTAGTATCGTTAGTTTTCATGAACATAAGCATTTAGAGTCTCAAACAGTTTGGTATCATTTGTTTTCATCAAGTTAAGCATGTTGTTTCTCAAACACTATTGTATCGATAGTGTTCATGAAGTTAAGCATGTAGTTTCACAACCAGTGTTATATCGTTAGTTTTCATGAAGTTAAGCAGGTAGTTACACAAACAGTGTTGTATCATTAGTTTTCATGGAGTTAAGCGCGTAGCTTCACAAACAATGTTGTATCGTTAGTTTTCATGAACATAAGCATGTAGAGTCTCAAACAGTTTGGTATCGTTAGTTTTCATCAAGTTAAGCATGTTGTTTCTCAAACACTATTGTATCGATAGTTTTCATGAAGTTAAGCAAGTAGTTTCACAAACAATGTTGTATCGTTAGTTTTCATGAACATAAGCATGTAGAGTCTCAAACAGTTTGGTATCGTTAGTTTTCATCAAGTTAAGCAAGTTGTTACACAAACAGTGTTGTATCGTTAGTTTTCATGGAGTTAAGCAAGTAGTTTCACAAACAATGTTGTATCGTTAGTTTTCATGAAATTAAGCATGTAGTATCTCACACAGTGTTGTATTGGTAGTTTTCATGAAGTTAAGCAAGTAGTTACACAAACAGTGTTGTATCGATAGTTTTCATGGAGTTAAGCACGTAGTTTCACAAACAATGTAGTATCGTTAGTTTTCATGAACATAAGCATGTAGAGTCTCAAACAGTTTGGTATCGTTAGTTTTAATCAAGTTAAGCAAGTTGTTACACAAACAGTGTTGTATCGTTAGTTTTCATGGAGTTAAGCAAGTAGTTTCACAAACAAAGTTGTATCGTTAGTTTTCATGAACATAAGCATGTAGAGTCTCAAACAGTTTGGTATCGTTAGTTTTCATCAAGTTAAGCATGTTGTTTCTCAAACAGTATTGTATCGATAGTTTTCATGAAGTTAAGCAAGTAGTTTCACAACCAGTGTTATATCGTTAGTTTTCATGAAATTAAGCATGTAGTTTCTCACACAGTGTTGTATTGGTAGTTTTCATGAAGTTAAGCAAGTAGTTACACAAACAGTGTTGTATCGTTAGTTTTCATGGAGTTAAGCACGCAGTTTCACAAACAATGTAGTATCGTTAGTTTTCATGAACATAAGCATGTAGAGTCTCAAACAGTTTGGTATCGTTAGTTTTAATCAAGTTAAGCAAGTTGTTACACAAACAGTGTTGTATCGTTAGTTTTCATGGAGTTAAGCAAGTAGTTTCACAAACAAAGTTGTATCGTTAGTTTTCATGAACATAAGCATTTAGAGTCTCAAACAGTTTGGTATCGTTAGTTTTCATCAAGTTAAGCATGTTGTTTCTCAAACAGTATTGTATCGATAGTTTTCATGAAGTTAAGCAAGTAGTTTCACAACCAGTGTTATATCGTTAGTTTTCATGAAATTAAGCATGTAGTTTCTCACACAGTGTTGTATTGGTAGTTTTCATGAAGTTAAGCAAGTAGTTACACAAACAGTGTTGTATCGTTAGTTTTCATGGAGTTAAGCGCGCAGTTTCACAAACAATGTTGTATCGTTAGTTTTCATGAACATAAGCATGTAGAGTCTCAAACAGTTTGGTATCATTTGTTTTCATCAAGTTAAGCATGTTGTTTCTCAAACAGTATTGTATCGATAGTTTTCATGAAGTTAAGCAAGTAGTTTCACAACCAGTGTTATATCGTTAGTTTTCATGAAATTAAGCATGTAGTTTCTCACACAGTGTTGTATCATTAGTTTTCATGGAGTTAAGCACGGAGCTTCACAACATTGTTGTATCGTTAGTTTTCATGAACATAAGCATGTAGAGTCTCAAACAGTTTGGTATCGTTAGATTTCATCAAGTTAAGCATGTTGTTTCTCAAACAGTATTGTATCGATAGTTTTCATGAAGTTAAGCAAGTAGTTTCACAACCAGTGTTATATCGTTAGTTTTCATGAAGTTAAGCAGGTAGTTTCACAAACAGTGTTGTATCATTAGTTTTCATGGAGTTAAGCACGGAGATTCACAACAATGTTGTATCGTTAGTTTTCATGAAATTAAGCATGTAGTTTCTCAAACAGTGTTGTATTAGTAGTTTTCATGAATTTAAGCAAGTAGTTTCACAACCAGTGTTATATCGTTAGTTTTCATGAAATTAAGCATGTAGTTTCTCACACAGTGTTGTATTGGTAGTTTTCATGAAGTTAAGCAAGTAGTTACACAAACAGTGTTGTATCGTTAGTTTTCATGGAGTTAAGCACGTAGTTTCACAAACAATGTAGTATCGTTAGTTTTCATGAACATAAGCATGTAGAGTCTCAAACAGTTTGGTATCATTTGTTTTCATCAAGTTAAGCATGTTGTTTCTCAAACACTATTGTATCGATAGTGTTCATGAAGTTAAGCATGTAGTTTCACAACCAGTGTTATATCGTTAGTTTTCATGAAGTTAAGCAGGTAGTTACACAAACAGTGTTGTATCATTAGTTTTCATGGAGTTAAGCGCGGAGCTTCACAAACAATGTTGTATCGTTAGTTTTCATGAACATAAGCATGTAGAGTCTCAAGCAGTTTGGTATCGTTAGTTTTCATCAAGTTAAGCATGTTGTTTCTCAAACAGTATTGTATCGATAGTTTTCATGAAGTTAAGCAAGTAGTTTCACAACCAGTGTTATATCGTTAGTTTTCATGAAATTAAGCATGTAGTTTCTCACACAGTGTTGTATTGGTAGTTTTCATGGAGTTAAGCAAGTAGTTACACAAACAGTGTTGTATCGTTAGTTTTCATGGAGTTAAGCATGTAGAGTCTCACAACAATGTTGTATCGTTAGTTTTCATGAAATTAAGCATGTAGTTTCTCAAACAGTGTTGTATCGATAGTTTTCATGAAGTTAAGCAAGTAGTTTCACAACCAGTGTTATATCGTTAGTTTTCATGAAATTAAGCATGTAGTTTCTCACACAGTGTTGTATTGGTAGTTTTCATGAAGTTAAGCAAGTAGTTACACAAACAGTGTTGTATCGTTAGTTTTCATGGAGTTAAGCACGCAGTTTCACAAACAATGTAGTATCGTTAGTTTTCATGAACATAAGCATGTAGAGTCTCAAACAGTTTGGTATCGTTAGTTTTCATCAAGTTAAGCATGTTGTTTCTCAAACACTATTGTATCGATAGTTTTCATGAAGTTAAGCAAGTAGTTTCACAACCAGTGTTATATCGTTAGTTTTCATGAAATTAAGCATGTAGTTTCTCACACAGTGTTGTATTGGTAGTTTTCATGAAGTTAAGCAAGTAGTTACACAAACAGTGTTGTATCGTTAGTTTTCATGGAGTTAAGCATGTAGAGTCTCAAACAGTTTGGTATCATTAGTTTTCATCAAGTTAAGCATGTTGTTTCTCAAACACTATTGTATCGATAGTGTTCATGAAGTTAAGCATGTAGTTTCACAACCAGTGTTATATCGTTAGTTTTCATGAAGTTAAGCAGGTAGTTACACAAACAGTGTTGTATCATTAGTTTTCATGGAGTTAAGCGTGGAGTTTCACAACAATGTTGTATCGTTAGTTTTCATGAACATAAGCATCTAGAGTCTCAAACAGTTTGGTATCGTTAGTTTTCATGAAGTTAAGCATGTAGTTTCTCACACAGTGTTGTATTGGTAGTTTTCATGAAGTTAAGCAAGTAGTTACACAAACAGTGTTGTATCGTTAGTTTTCATGGAGTTAAGCACGCAGTTTCACAAACAATGTAGTATCGTTAGTTTTCATGAACATAAGCATTTAGAGTCTCAAACAGTTTGGTATCATTTGTTTTCATCAAGTTAAGCATGTTGTTTCTCAAACACTATTGTATCGATAGTTTTCATGAAGTTAAGCAAGTAGTTTCACAACAAGTTGTATCGATGGTTTTCATGAACATAAGCATGTAGAGTCTCAAACAGTTTGCTATCGTTAGTTTTCATCAAGTTAAGCATGTAGTTTCTCACACAGTGTTGTATCGAGTAGTTTTCATGAAGTTAAGCATGTAGTTTCACAAGCAGTGTTATATCGTTAGTTTTCATGAAATTAAGCATGTAGTTTCTCCCACAGTGTTGTATTGGTAGATTTTCATGAAGTTAAGCAAGTAGTTACACAAACAGTGTTGTATCGTTAGTTTTCATGGAGTTAAGCGCGCAGTTTCACAAACAATGTAGTATCGTTAGTTTTCATGAACATAAGCATTTAGAGTCTCAAACAGTTTGGTATCGTTAGTTTTCATCAAGTTAAGCATGATGTTTCTCAAACAGTATTGTATCGATAGTTTTCATGAAGTTAAGCATGTAGTTTCACAACCAGTGTTATATCGTTATGTTTCATGAAATTAAGCATGTAGTTTCTCACACAGTGTTGTATTGGTAGTTATTCATGAAGTTAAGCATGTAGTTTCACAACCAGTGTTGTATCGTTAGTTTTCATGAAGTTAAGCAGGTAGTTACACAAACAATGTTGTATCATTAGTTTTCATGAACATAAGCATGTAGAGTCTCAAACAGTTTGGTATCATTAGTTTTCATCAAGTTAAGCATGTTGTTTCTCAAACAGTGTTGTATCGATAGTTTTCATGAAGTTAAGCAAGTAGTTTCACAACCAGTGTTATATCGTTAGTTTTCATGAAATTAAGCATGTAGTTTCTCACACAGTGTTGTATTGGTAGTTTTCATGAAGTTAAGCAAGTAGTTACACAAACAGTGTTGTATCGTTAGTTTTCATGGAGTTAAGCATGCAGTTTCACAAACAATGTAGTATCGTTAGTTTTCATGAACATAAGCATTTAGAGTCTCAAACAGTTTGGTATCATTTGTTTCATCAAGTTAAGCATGTTGTTTCTCAAACAGTATTGTATCGATAGTTTTCATGAAGTTAAGCAAGTAGTTTCACAACCAGTGTTATATCGTTAGTTTTCATGAAATTAAGCATGTAGTTTCTCACACAGTGTTGTATTGGTAGTTTTCATGAAGTTAAGCAAGTAGTTACACAAACAGTGTTGTATCATTAGTTTTCATGGAGTTAGGTGCGGAGCTTCACAAACAATGTTGTATCGTTAGTTTTCATGAACATAAGCATGTAGAGTCTCAAACAGTTTGGTATCATTAGTTTTCATCAAGTTAAGCATGTATGTTTCTCAAACAGTATTGTATCGATAGTTTTCATGAAGTTAAGCAAGTAGTTACACAAACAGAGTTGTATCGTTAGTTTTCATGGAGTTAAGCACGCAGTTTCACAAACAATGTAGTATCGTTAGTTTTCATGAACATAAGCATTTAGAGTCTCAAACAGTTTGGTATCATTTGTTTTCATCAAGTTAAGCACGTTGTTTCTCAAACACTATTGTATCGATAGTTTTCATGAAGTTAAGCAAGTAGTTTCACAAACAAAGTTGTATCGTTAGTTTTCATGAACATAAGCATGTAGAGTCTCAAACAGTTTGCTATCGTTAGTTTTCATCAAGTTAAGCATGTAGTTTCTCAAACAGTGTTGTATCAGTAGTTTTCATGAAGTTAAGCATGTAGTTTCACAACCAGTGTTATATCGTTAGTTTTCATGAAATTAAGCATGTAGTTTCTCCCACAGTGTTGTATTGGTAGTTTTCATGAAGTTAAGCAAGTAGTTACACAAACAGTGTTGTATCGTTAGTTTTCATGGAGTTAAGCGCGTAGTTTCACAAACAATGTAGTATCGTTAGTTTTCATGAACATAAGCATTTAGAGTCTCAAACAGTTTGGTATCGTTAGTTTTCATCAAGTTAAGCATGTTGTTTCTCAAACAGTATTGTATCGATAGTTTTCATGAAGTTAAGCATGTAGTTTCACAACCAGAGTTATATCGTTAGTTTTCATGAAATTAAGCATGTAGTTTCTCACACAGTGTTGTATTGGTAGTTTTCATGAAGTTAAGCATGTAGTTACACAAACAGTGTTGTATCGTTAGTTTTCATGGAGTTAAGCAGGTAGTTTCACAAACAATGTTGTATCGTTAGTTTTCATGAACATAAGCATGTAGAGTCTCAAACAGTTTGGTATCATTAGTTTTCATCAAGTTAAGCATGTTGTTTCTCAAACAGTATTGTATCGATAGTTTTCATGAAGTTAAGCAAGTAGTTTCACAACCAGTGTTATATCGTTAGTTTTCATGAAATTAAGCATGTAGTTTCTCACACAGTGTTGTATTGGTAGTTTTCATGAAGTTAAGCAAGTAGTTACACAAACAGTGTTGTATCGTTAGTTTTCATGGAGTTAAGCATGCAGTTTCACAAACAATGTAGTATCGTTAGTTTTCATGAACATAAGCATGTAGAGTCTCAAACAGTTTGGTATCATTAGTTTTCATCAAGTTAAGCATGTTGTTTCTCAAACAGTATTGTATCGATAGTTTTCATGAAGTTAAGCAAGTAGTTTCACAACCAGTGTTATATCGTTAGTTTTCATGAAATTAAGCATGTAGTTTCTCACACAGTGTTGTATTGGTAGTTTTCATGAAGTTAAGCAAGTAGTTACACAAACAGTGTTGTATCATTAGTTTTCATGGAGTTAAGCACAGTAGTTTCACAACAATGTTGTATCGTTAGTTTTCATGAACATAAGCATGTAGAGTCTCAAACAGTTTGGTATCATTAGTTTTCATCAAGTTAAGCATGTAGTTTCTCACACAGTGTTGTATCGATAGTTTTCATGAAGTTAAGCAAGTAGTTACACAAACAGTGTTGTATCGTTAGTTTTCATGGAGTTAAGCACGCAGTTTCACAAACAATGTAGTATCGTTAGTTTTCATGAACATAAGCATTTAGAGTCTCAAACAGTTTGGTATCATTTGTTTTCATCAAGTTAAGCATGTTGTTTCTCAAACACTATTGTATCGATAGTTTTCATGAAGTTAAGCAAGTAGTTTCACAAACAAAGTTGTATCGTTAGTTTTCATGAACATAAGCATGTAGAGTCTCAAACAGTTTGCTATCGTTAGTTTTCATCAAGTTAAGCATGTAGTTTCTCAAACAGTGTTGTATCGATAGTTTTCATGAAGTTAAGCATGTAGTTTCACAACCAGTGTTATATCGTTAGTTTTCATGAAATTAAGCATGTAGTTTCTCACACAGTGTTGTATTGGTAGTTTTCATGAAGTTAAGCAAGTAGTTACACAAACAGTGTTGTATCGTTAGTTTTCATGGAGTTAAGCATGCAGTTTCACAAACAATGTTGTATCGTTAGTTTTCATGAACATAAGCATGTAGAGTCTCAAACAGTTTGGTATCGTTAGTTTTCATCAAGTTAAGCATGTTGTTTCTCAAACAGTATTGTATCGATAGTTTTCATGAAGTTAAGCAAGTAGTTTCACAACCAGTGTTATATCGTTAGTTTTCATGAAATTAAGCATGTAGTTTCTCACACAGTGTTGTATTGGTAGTTTTCATGAAGTTAAGCAAGTAGTTACACAAACAGTGTTGTATCGTTAGTTTTCATGGAGTTAAGCACGCAGTTTCACAAACAATGTTGTATCGTTAGTTTTCATGAACATAAGCATGTAGAGTCTCAAACAGTTTGGTATCGTTAGTTTTCATCAAGTTAAGCATGTTGTTTCTCAAACAGTATTGTATCGATAGTGTTCATGAAGTTAAGCATGTAGTTTCACAACCAGTGTTATATCGTTAGTTTTCATGAAGTTAAGCAGGTAGTTACACAAACAGTGTTGTATCATTAGTTTTCATGAACATAAGCATGTAGAGTCTCAAACAGTTTGGTATCGTTAGTTTTCATCAAGTTAAGCATGTAGTTTCTCAAACAGTATTGTATCGATAGTTTTCATGAAGTTAAGCAAGTAGTTTCACAACCAGTGTTATATCGTTAGTTTTCATGAAATTAAGCATGTAGTTTCTCACACAGTGTTGTATTGGTAGTTTTCATGAAGTTAAGCAAGTAGTTACACAAACAGTGTTGTATCGTTAGTTTTCATGGAGTTAAGCGCGCAGTTTCACAAACAATGTAGTATCGTTAGTTTTCATGAACATAAGCATGTAGAGTCTCAAACAGTTTGGTATCGTTAGTTTTCATCAAGTTAAGCATGTTGTTTCTCAAACAGTATTGTATCGATAGTTTTCATGAAGTTAAGCAAGTAGTTTCACAACCAGTGTTATATCGTTAGTTTTCATGAAATTAAGCATGTAGTTTCTCACACAGTGTTGTATTGGTAGTTTTCATGAAGTTAAGCAAGTAGTTACACAAACAGTGTTGTATCATTAGTTTTCATGGAGTTAAGCGCGTAGCTTCACAAACAATGTTGTATCGTTAGTTTTCATGAACATAAGCATGTAGAGTCTCAAACAGTTTGGTATCGTTAGTTTTCATCAAGTTAAGCATGTATGTTTCTCAAACAGTATTGTATCGATAGTTTTCATGAAGTTAAGCAAGTAGTTACACAAACAGTATTGTATCGTTAGTTTTCATGGAGTTAAGCACGCAGTTTCACAAACAATGTAGTATCGTTAGTTTTCATGAACATAAGCATGTAGAGTCTCAAACAGTTTGGTATCGTTAGTTTTCATCAAGTTAAGCACGTTGTTTCTCAAACACTATTGTATCGATAGTTTTCATGAAGTTAAGCAAGTAGTTTCACAAACAAAGTTGTATCGTTAGTTTTCATGAACATAAGCATGTAGAGTCTCAAACAGTTTGCTATCGTTAGTTTTCATCAAGTTAAGCATGTAGTTTCTCACACAGTGTTGTATTAGTAGTTTTCATGAAGTTAAGCATGTAGTTTCACAACCAGTGTTATATCGTTAGTTTTCATGAAATTAAGCATGTAGTTTCTCACACAGTGTTGTATTGGTAGTTTTCATGAAGTTAAGCAAGTAGTTACACAAACAGTGTTGTATCGTTAGTTTTCATGGAGTTAAGCACGCAGTTTCACAAACAATGTAGTATCGTTAGTTTTCATGAACATAAGCATTTAGAGTCTCAAACAGTTTGGTATCGTTAGTTTTCATCAAGTTAAGCATGTTGTTTCTCAAACAGTATTGTATCGATAGTTTTCATGAAGTTAAGCAAGTAGTTTCACAACCAGTGTTATATCGTTAGTTTTCATGAAATTAAGCATGTACTTTCTCACACAGTGTTGTGTTGGTAGTTTTCATGAAGTTAAGCAAGTAGTAAGACAAAGAGTGTGTATCGTTAGTTTTCATGGAGTTAAGTGTGTAGTTTCACAAACAATGTTGTATCGTTAGTTTTCATGAACATAAGCATGTAGAGTCTCAAACAGTTTGGAATCATTTGTTTTCATCAAGTTAAGCAAGTTGTTTCTCAAACAGTATTGTATCGATAGTGTTCATGAAGTTAAGCAAGTAGTTTCACATCCAGTGTTACATCGTTAGTTTTCATGAAGTTTAGCAGGTAGTTACACAAATAGTGTTGTATCATTAGATTTCATGGAGTTAAGCGCGCAGTTTCACAAACAATGTAGTATCGATTAGTTTTCATGAACATAAGCATTTAGAGTCTCAAACAGTTTGGTATCATTTGTTTTCATCAAGTTAAGCATGTTGTTTCTCAAACACTATTGTATCGATAGTGTTCATGAAGTTAAGCATGTAGTTTCACAACCAGTGTTATATCGTTAGTTTTCATGAAGTTAAGCAGGTAGTTACACAAACAGTGTTGTATCATTAGTTTTCATGGAGTTAAGCGCGGAGCTTCACAACAATGTTGTATCGTTAGTTTTCATGAACATAAGCATGTAGAGTCTCAAGCAGTTTGGTATCGTTAGTTTTCATCAAGATAAGCATGATGATTCTCAAACAGTATTGTATCGATAGTTTTCATGAAGTTAAGCAAGTAGTTTCACAACCAGAGTTATATCGTTAGTGTTTCATGAAATTAAGCATGTAGTTTCTCACACAGTGTTGTATTGGTAGTTTTCATGAAGTTAAGCAAGTAGTTTCACAAACAATGTTGTATCGTTAGTTTTCATGGACATAAGCATGTAGAGTCTCAAACAGTTTGGTATCGTTAGTTTTCATCAAGTTAAGCATGTTGTTTCTCAAACAGTATTGTATCGATAATTTTCATGAAGTTAAGCATGTAGTTTCACAACCAGTGTTATATCGTTAGTTTTCATGAAATTAAGCATGTAGTTTCTCACACAGTGTTGTATTGGTAGTTTTCATGAAGTTAAGCAAGTAGTTACACAAACAGTGTTGTATCGTTAGTTTTCATGGAGTTAAGCGCGCAGTTTCACAAACAATGTAGTATCGTTAGTTTTCATGAACATAAGCATTTAGAGTCTCAAACAGTTTGGTATCATTTAGTTTTCATCAAGTTAATCATGTTGTTTCTCAAACAGTATTGTATCGATAGTGTTTCATGAAGTTAAGCATGTAGATTCACAACCAGTGTTATATCGTTAGTTTTCATGAAGTTAAGCAGGTAGTTACACAAACAGTGTTGTATCATTAGTTTTCATGGAGTTAAGCGCGAGTTTCACAACAATGTTGTATCGTTAGTTTTCATGAACATAAGCATGTAGAGTCTCAAACAGTTTGGTATCGTTAGTTTTCATCAAGTTAAGCACGTTGTTTCTCAAACACATATTGTATCGATAGTGTTCATGAAGTTAAGCATGTAGTTTCACAACCAGTGTTATATCGTTAGTTTTCATGAAGTTAAGCAGGTAGTTACACAAACAGTGTTGTATCATTAGTTTTCATGGAGTTAAGCGCGTAGCTTCACAAACAATGTTGTATCGTTAGTTTTCATGAACATAAGCATGTAGAGTCTCAAACAGTTTGGTATCGTTAGTTTTCATCAAGTTAAGCATGTTGTTTCTCAAACAGTATTGTATCGATAGTTTTCATGAAGTTAAGCAAGTAGTTTCACAACCAGTGTTATATCGTTAGTTTTCATGAAATTAAGCATGTAGTTTCTCACACAGTGTTGTATTGGTAGTTTTCATGAAGTTAAGCAAGTAGTTACACAAACAGTGTTGTATCGTTAGTTTTCATGGAGTTAAGCACGCAGTTTCACAAACAATGTTGTATCGTTAGTTTTCATGAACATAAGCATGTAGAGTCTCAAACAGTTTGGTATCGTTAGTTTTCATCAAGTTAAGCATGTTGTTTCTCAAACAGTATTGTATCGATAGTTTTCATGAAGTTAAGCAAGTAGTTTCACAACCAGTGTTATATCGTTAGTTTTCATGAAATTAAGCATGTAGTTTCTCAAACAGTGTTGTATTAGTAGTTTTCATGAAGTTAAGCAAGTAGTTTCACAACCAGTGTTATATCGTTAGTTTTCATGAAATTAAGCATGTAGTTTCTCACACAGTGTTGTATTGGTAGTTTTCATGAAGTTAAGCAAGTAGTTACACAAACAGTGTTGTATCGTTAGTTTTCATGGAGTTAAGCGCGCAGTTTCACAAACAATGTAGTATCGTTAGTTTTCATGAACATAAGCATGTAGAGTCTCAAACAGTTTGGTATCGTTAGTTTTCATCAAGTTAAGCATGTTGTTTCTCAAACACTATTGTATCGATAATTTTCATGAAGTTAAGCAAGTAGTTTCACAACCAGTGTTATATCGTTAGTTTTCATGAAGTTAAGCAGGTGGTTACAGAAACAGTGTTGTATCATTAGTTTTCATGGAGTTAAGCGCGGAGCTTCACAACAATGTTGTATCGTTAGTTTTCATGAACATAAGCATGTAGAGTCTCAAACAGTTTGGTATCGTTAGTTTTCATCAAGTTAAGCACGTTGTTTCTCAAACACAATTGTATCGATAGTGTTCATGAAGTTAAGCATGTAGTTTCACAACCAGTGTTATATCGTTAGTTTTCATGAAGTTAAGCAGGTAGTTACACACACAGTGTTGTATCATTAGTTTTCATGGAGTTAAACGCGGAGTTTCACAACAATGTTGTATCGTTAGTTTTCATGAACATAAGCATGTAGAGTCTCAAACAGTTTGGTATCGTTAGTTTTCATCAAGTTAAGCATGTTGTTTCTCAAACAGTATTGTATCGATAGTTTTCATGAAGTTAAGCAAGTAGTTTCACAACCAGTGTTATATCGTTAGTTTTCATGAAATTAAGCATGTAGTTTCTCACACAGTGTTGTATTGGTAGTTTTCATGAAGTTAAGCAAGTAGTTACACAAACAGTGTTGTATCGTTAGTTTTCATGGAGTTAAGCACGCAGTTTCACAAACAATGTAGTATCGTTAGTTTTCATGAACATAAGCATTTAGAGTCTCAAACAGTTTGGTATCATTTGTTTTCATCAAGTTAAGCATGTTGTTTCTCAAACACTATTGTATCGATAGTTTTCATGAAGTTAAGCAAGTAGTTTCACAAACAAAGTTGTATCGTTAGTTTTCATGAACATAAGCATGTAGAGTCTCAAACAGTTTGCTATCGTTAGTTTTCATCAAGTTAAGCATGTAGTTTCTCAAACAGTGTTGTATTAGTAGTTTTCATGAAGTTAAGCATGTAGTTTCACAACCAGTGTTATATCGTTAGTTTTCATGAAATTAAGCATGTAGTTTCTCACACAGTGTTGTATTGGTAGTTTTCATGAAGTTAAGCAAGTAGTTACACAAACAGTGTTGTATCGTTAGTTTTCATGGAGTTAAGCGCGCAGTTTCACAAACAATGTAGTATCGTTAGTTTTCATGAACATAAGCATTTAGAGTCTCAAACAGTTTGGTATCGTTAGTTTTCATCAAGTTAAGCATGTTGTTTCTCAAACAGTATTGTATCGATAGTTTTCATGAAGTTAAGCAAGTAGTTTCACAACCAGTGTTATATCGTTAGTTTTCATGAAATTAAGCATGTAGTTTCTCACACAGTGTTGTATTGGTAGTTTTCATGAAGTTAAGCAAGTAGTAACACAAACAGTGTTGTATCGTTAGTTTTCATGGAGTTAAGTGTGTAGTTTCACAAACAATGTTGTATCGTTAGTTTTCATGAACATAAGCATGTAGAGTCTCAAACAGTTTGGAATCATTTGTTTTCATCAAGTTAAGCAAGTTGTTTCTCAAACAGTATTGTATCGATAGTGTTCATGAAGTTAAGCAAGTAGTTTCACATCCAGTGTTACATCGTTAGTTTTCATGAAGTTTAGCAGGTAGTTACACAAATAGTGTTGTATCATTAGATTTCATGGAGTTAAGCGCGCAGTTTCACAAACAATGTAGTATCGTTAGTTTTCATGAACATAAGCATTTAGAGTCTCAAACAGTTTGGTATCATTTGTTTTCATCAAGTTAAGCATGTTGTTTCTCAAACACTATTGTATCGATAGTGTTCATGAAGTTAAGCATGTAGTTTCACAACCAGTGTTATATCGTTAGTTTTCATGAAGTTAAGCAGGTAGTTACACAAACAGTGTTGTATCATTAGTTTTCATGGAGTTAAGCATGGAGTTTCACAACAATGTTGTATCGTTAGTTTTCATGAACATAAGCATGTAGAGTCTCAAGCAGTTTGGTATCGTTAGTTTTCATCAAGATAAGCATGTTGATTCTCAAACAGTATTGTATCGATAGTTTTCATGAAGTTAAGCAAGTAGTTTCACAACCAGAGTTATATCGTTAGGTTTCATGAAATTAAGCATGTAGTTTCTCACACAGTGTTGTATTGGTAGTTTTCATGAAGTTAAGCAAGTAGTTTCACAAACAAAGTTGTATCGTTAGTTTTCATGAACATAAGCATGTAGAGTCTCAAACAGTTTGGTATCGTTAGTTTTCATCAAGTTAAGCATGTTGTTTCTCAAACAGTATTGTATCGATAATTTTCATGAAGTTAAGCATGTAGTTTCACAACCAGTGTTATATCGTTAGTTTTCATGAAATTAAGCATGTAGTTTCTCACACAGTGTTGTATTGGTAGTTTTCATGAAGTTAAGCAAGTAGTTACACAAACAGTGTTGTATCGTTAGTTTTCATGGAGTTAAGCGCGCAGTTTCACAAACAATGTAGTATCGTTAGTTTTCATGAACATAAGCATTTAGAGTCTCAAACAGTTTGGTATCATTTAGTTTTCATCAAGTTAATCATGTTGTTTCTCAAACAATATTGTATCGATAGTGTTTCATGAAGTTAAGCATGTAGATTCACAACCAGTGTTATATCGTTAGTTTTCATGAAGTTAAGCAGGTAGTTACACAAACAGTGTTGTATCATTAGTTTTCATGGAGTTAAGCGCGGAGTTTCACAACAATGTTGTATCGTTAGTTTTCATGAACATAAGCATGTAGAGTCTCAAACAGTTTGGTATCGTTAGTTTTCATCAAGTTAAGCACGTTGTTTCTCAAACACAATTGTATCGATAGTGTTCATGAAGTTAAGCATGTAGTTTCACAACCAGTGTTATATCGTTAGTTTTCATGAAGTTAAGCAGGTAGTTACACAAACAGTGTTGTATCATTAGTTTTCATGGAGTTAAGCGCGGAGCTTCACAACAATGTTGTATCGTTAGTTTTCATGAACATAAGCATGTAGAGTCTCAAACAGTTTGGTATCGTTAGTTTTCATCAAGTTAAGCATGTTGTTTCTCAAACAGTATTGTATCGATAGTTTTCATGAAGTTAAGCAAGTAGTTTCACAACCAGTGTTATATCGTTAGTTTTCATGAAATTAAGCATGTAGTTTCTCACACAGTGTTGTATTGGTAGTTTTCATGAAGTTAAGCAAGTAGTTACACAAACAGTGTTGTATCGTTAGTTTTCATGGAGTTAAGCGCGCAGTTTCACAAACAATGTTGTATCGTTAGTTTTCATGAACATAAGCATGTAGAGTCTCAAACAGTTTGGTATCGTTAGTTTTCATCAAGTTAAGCATGTTGTTTCTCAAACAGTATTGTATCGATAGTTTTCATGAAGTTAAGCAAGTAGTTTCACAACCAGTGTTATATCGTTAGTTTTCATGAAATTAAGCATGTAGTTTCTCAAACAGTGTTGTATTAGTAGTTTTCATGAAGTTAAGCAAGTAGTTTCACAACCAGTGTTATATCGTTAGTTTTCATGAAATTAAGCATGTAGTTTCTCACACAGTGTTGTATTGGTAGTTTTCATGAAGTTAAGCAAGTAGTTACACAAACAGTGTTGTATCGTTAGTTTTCATGGAGTTAAGCGCGCAGTTTCACAAACAATGTAGTATCGTTAGTTTTCATGAACATAAGCATGTAGAGTCTCAAACAGTTTGGTATCGTTAGTTTTCATCAAGTTAAGCATGTTGTTTCTCAAACAGTATTGTATCGATAGTTTTCATGAAGTTAAGCAAGTAGTTTCACAACCAGTGTTATATCGTTAGTTTTCATGAAATTAAGCATGTAGTTTCTCACACAGTGTTGTATTGGTAGTGTTCATGAAGTTAAGCAAGTAGTTACACAAACAGTGTTGTATCGTTAGTTTTCATGGAGTTAAGCACGTAGTTTCACAAACAATGTAGTATCGTTAGTTTTCATGAACATAAGCATGTAGAGTCTCAAACAGTTTGGTATCGTTAGTTTTAATCAAGTTAAGCAAGTTGTTACACAAACAGTGTTGTATCGTTAGTTTTCATGGAGTTAAGCAAGTAGTTTCACAAACAAAGTTGTATCATTAGTTTTCATGAACATAAGCATGTAGAGTCTCAAACAGTTTGGTATCGTTAGTTTTCATCAAGTTAAGCATGTTGATTTCTCAAACAGTATTGTATCGATAGTTTTCATGAAGTTAAGCAAGTAGTTTCACAACCAGTGTTATATCGTTAGTTTTCATGAAATTAAGCATGTAGTTTCTCACACAGTGTTGTATTGGTAGTTTTCATGAAGTTAAGCAAGTAGTTACACAAACAGTGTTGTATCGTTAGTTTTCATGGAGTTAAGCACGCAGTTTCACAAACAATGTAGTATCGTTAGTTTTCATGAACATAAGCATTTAGAGTCTCAAACAGTTTGGTATCATTTGTTTTCATCAAGTTAAGCATGTTGTTTCTCAAACACTATTGTATCGATAGTGTTCATGAAGTTAAGCATGTAGTTTCACAACCAGTGTTATATCGTTAGTTTTCATGAAGTTAAGCAGGTGGTTACAGAAACAGTGTTGTATCATTAGTTTTCATGGAGTTAAGCGCGGAGCTTCACAACAATGTTGTATCGTTAGTTTTCATGAACATAAGCATGTAGAGTCTCAAACAGTTTGGTACCGTTAGTTTTCATCAAGTTAAGCACGTTGTTTCTCAAACACAATTGTATCGATAGTGTTCATGAAGTTAAGCATGTAGTTTCACAACCAGTGTTATATCGTTAGTTTTCATGAAGTTAAGCAGGTAGTTACACACACAGTGTTGTATCATTAGTTTTCAAGGTGTTAAACGCGGAGTTTCACAACAATGTTGTATCATTAGTTTTCATGAACATAAGCATGTAGAGTCTCAAACAGTTTGGTATCGTTAGTTTTCATCAAGTTAAGCACGTTGTTTCTCAAACACAATTGTATCGATAGTTTTCATGAAGTTAAGCAAGTAGTTTCACAACCAGTGTTATATCGTTAGTTTTCATGAAATTAAGCATGTAGTTTCTCACACAGTGATGTATTGGTAGTTTTCATGAAGTTAAGCAAGTAGTAACACAAACAGTGTTGTATCGTTAGTTTTCATGGAGTTAAGCACGCAGTTTCACAAACAATGTAGTATCGTTAGTTTTCATGAACATAAGCATGTAGAGACTCAAACAGTTTGGTATCGTTAGTATTCATCATATTAAGCACGTTGTTTCTCAAACACTATTGTATCGATAGTGTTCATGAAGTTAAGCAAGTAGTTTCACACCCAGTGTTACATCGTTAGTTTTCATGAAGTTTAGCAGGTAGTTACATAAATACTGTTGTATCGTTAGTTTTCATGGAGTTAAGCGCGCAGTTTCACAAACAATGTAGTATCGTTAGTTTTCATGAACATAAGCATGTAGAGTCTCAAACAGTTTGGTATCATTTGTTTTCATCAAGTTAAGCATGTTGTTTCTCAAACACTATTGTATCGATAGTGTTCATGAAGTTAAGCATTTAGTTTCACAACCAGTGTTATATTGTTAGTTTTCATGAAGTTAAGCAGGTAGTTACACAAACAGTGTTGTATCATTAGTTTTCATGGAGTTAAGCGAGGAGCTTCACAACAATGTTGTATCGTTAGTTTTCAAGAACATAAGCATGTAGAGTCTCAAGCAGTTTGGTATCGTTAATTTTCATCAAGATAAGCATGTTGTTTCTCAAACAGTTTTGTATCGATAGTTTTCATGAAGTTAAGCAAGTAGTTTCACAACCAGAGTTATATCGTTAGTTTTCATGAAATTAAGCATGTAGTTTCTCACACAGTGTTGTATTGGTAGTTTTCATGAAGTTAAGCAAGTAGTTACACAAACAGTGTTGTATCGTTAGTTTTCATGGAGTTAAGCGCGCAGTTTCACAAACAATGTAGTATCGTTAGTTTTCATGAACATAAGCATGTAGAGTCTCAAACAGTTTGGTATCGTTAGTTTTCATCAAGTTAAGCACGTTGTTTCTCAAACACAATTGTATCGATAGTGTTCATGAAGTTAAGCATGTAGTTTCACAACCAGTGTTATATCGTTAGTTTTCATGAAGTTAAGCAGGTAGTTACACAAACAGTGTTGTATCATTAGTTTTCATGGAGTTAAGCGCGGAGCTTCACAACAATGTTGTATCGTTAGTTTTCATGAACATAAGCATGTAGAGTCTCAAACAGTTTGGTATCATTAGTTTTCATCAAGTTAAGCATGTAGTTTCTCACACAGTGTTGTATCGGTAGTTTTCATGAAGTTAAGCAAGTAGTTTCACAAACAATGTTGTATCGTTAGTTTTCATGAACATAAGCATGTAGAGTCTCAAACAGTTTGGTATCGTTAGTTTTCATCAAGTTAAGCATGTTGTTTCTCAAACAGTATTGTATCGATAGTTTTCATGAAGTTAAGCAAGTAGTTTCACAACCAGAGTTATATCGTTAGTTTTCATGAAATTAAGCATGTAGTTTCTCACACAGTGTTGTATTGTGTAGTTTTCATGAAGTTAAGCAAGTAGTTACACAAACAGTGTTGTATCGTTAGTTTTCATGAAAATAAGCATGTAGAGTCTCAAACAGTTTGGTATCGTTAGTTTTAATCAAGTTAAGCAAGTAGTTACACAAACAGTGTTGTATCGTTAGTTTTCATGAACATAAGCATTTAGAGTCTCAAACAGTTTGGTATCATTAGTTTTCATCAAGTTAAGCATGTTGTTTCTCAAACACTATTGTATCGATAGTGTTCATGAAGTTAAGCATGTAGTTTCACAACCAGTGTTATATCGTTAGTTTTCATGAAGTTAAGCAGGTAGTTACACAAACAGTGTTGTATCATTAGTTTTCATGGAGTTAAGCGCGGAGCTTCACAACAATGTTGTATCGTTAGTTTTCATGAACATAAGCATGTAGAGTCTCAAACAGTTTGGTATCGTTAGATTTCATCAAGTTAAGCATGTTGTTTCTCAAACAGTATTGTATCGATAGTTTTCATGAAGTTAAGCAAGTAGTTTCACAACCAGTGTTATATCGTTAGTTTTCATGAAATTAAGCATGTAGTTTCTCCCACAGTGTTGTATTGGTAGTTTTCATGAAGTTAAGCAAGTAGTTACACAAACAGTGTTGTATCGTTAGTTTTCATGGAGTTAAGCGTGCAGTTTCACAAACAATGTAGTATCGTTAGTTTTCATGAACATAAGCATGTAGAGTCTCAAACAGTTTGGTATCGTTAGTTTTCATCAAGTTAAGCAAGTTGTTACACAAACAGTGTTGTATCGTTAGTTTTCATGGAGTTAAGCAAGTAGTTTCACAAACAAAGTTGTATCGTTAGTTTTCATGAACATAAGCATGTAGAGTCTCAAACAGTTTGGTATCGTTAGTTTTCATCAAGTTAAGCATGTTGTTTCTCAAACAGTATTGTATCGATAGTTTTCATGAAGTTAAGCAAGTAGTTTCACAACCAGTGTTATATCGTTAGTTTTCATGAAATTAAGCATGTAGTTTCTCACACAGTGTTGTATTGGTAGTTTTCATGAAGTTAAGCAAGTAGTTACACAAACAGTGTTGTATCGTTAGTTTTCATGGAGTTAAGCGCGTAGTTTCACAAACAATGTTGTATCGTTAGTTTTCATGAACATAAGCATGTAGAGTCTCAAACAGTTTGGTATCGTTAGTTTTCATCAAGTTAAGCACGTTGTTTCTCAAACACTATTGTATCGATAGTTTTCATGAAGTTAAGCAAGTAGTTTCACAAACAATGTTGTATCATTAGTTTTCATGAACATAAGCATGTAGAGTCTCAAACAGTTTGCTATCGTTAGTTTTCATCAAGTTAAGCATGTTGTTTCTCAAACAGTATTGTATCGATAGTTTTCATGAAGTTAAGCAAGTAGTTTCACAACCAGTGTTATATCGTTAGTTTTCATGAAATTAAGCATGTAGTTTCTCACACAGTGTTGTATTGGTAGTTTTCATGAAGTTAAGCAAGTAGTTACACAAACAGTGTTGTATCGTTAGTTTTCATGGAGTTAAGCGCGCAGTTTCACAAACAATGTAGTATCGTTAGTTTTCATGAACATAAGCATGTAGAGTCTCAAACAGTTTGGTATCATTAGTTTTTATCAAGTTAAGCAATGTGTTTCTCAAACAGTATTGTATCCATAGTTTTCATGAAGTTAAGCAAGTAGTTTCACAACCAGTGTTATATCGTTAGTTTTCATGAAATTAAGCATGTAGTTTCTCACACAGTGTTGTATTGGTAGTTTTCATGAAGTTAAGCAATTAGTTTCACAAACAAAGTTGTATCGTTAGTTTTCATGAACATAAGCATGTAGAGTCTCAAACAGTTTGGTATCTTTAGTTTTAATCAAGTTAAGCAAGTTGTTACACAAACAGTGTTGTATCGTTAGTTTTCATGGAGTTAAGCAAGTAGTTTCACAAACAAAGTTGTATCGTTAGTTTTCATGAACCTAAGCATTTAGAGTCTCAAACAGTTTGGTATCGTTAGTTTTCATCAAGTTAAGCATGTTGTTTCTCAAACAGTATTGTATCGATAGTTTTCATGAAGTTAAGCAAGTAGTTTCACAACCAGTGTTATATCGTTAGTTTTCATGAAATTAAGCATGTAGTTTCTCACACAGTGTTGTATTGGTAGTTTTCATGAAGTTAAGCAAGTAGTTACACAAACAGTGTTGTATCGTTAGTTTTCATGGAGTTAAGCGTGCAGTTTCACAAACAATGTAGTATCGTTAGTTTTCATGAACATAAGCATGTAGAGTCTCAAACAGTTTGGTATTGTTAGTTTTAATCAAGTTAAGCAAGTTGTTACACAAACAGTATTGTATCGTTAGTTTTCATGGAGTTAAGCAAGTAGTTTCACAAACAATGTTGTATCGTTAGTTTTCATGAACATAAGCATGTAGAGTCTCAAACAGTTTGGTATCGTTAGTTTTCATCAAGTTAAGCATGTTGTTTCTCAAACAGTATTGTATCGATAGTTTTCATGAAGTTAAGCAAGTAGTTTCACAACCAGTGTTATATCGTTAGTTTTCATGAAATTAAGCATGTAGTTTCTCACACAGTGTTGTATTGGTAGTTTTCATGAAGTTAAGCAAGTAGTTACACAAACAGTGTTGTATCGTTAGTTTTCATGGAGTTAAGCGCGCAGTTTCACAAACAATGTAGTATCGTTAGTTTTCATGAACATAAGCATGTAGAGTCTCAAACAGTTTGGTATCGATAGTTTTAATCAAGTTAAGCAAGTTGTTACACAAACAGTGTTGTATCGTTAGTTTTCATGGAGTTAAGCAAGGAGTTTCACAAACAAAGTTGTATCGTTAGTTTTCATGAACATAAGCATGTAGAGTCTCAAGCAGTTTGGTATCGTTAGATTTCATCAAGTTAAGCATGTTGTTTCTCAAACAGTATTGTATCGATAGTTTTCATGAAGTTAAGCAAGTAGTTTCACAACCAGTGTTATATCGTTAGTTTTCATGAAATTAAGCATGTAGTTTCTCACACAGTGTTGTATTGGTAGTTTTCATGAAGTTAAGCAAGTAGTTACACAAACAGTGTTGTATCGTTAGTTTTCATGGAGTTAAGCGCGCAGTTTCACAAACAATGTAGTATCGTTAGTTTTCATGAACATAAGCATGTAGAGTCTCAAACAGTTTGGTATCGTTAGTTTTAATCAAGTTAAGCAAGTTGTTACACAAACAGTATTGTATCGTTAGTTTTCATGGAGTTAAGCATGTAGTTTCACAAACAATGTTGTATCGTTAGTTTTCATGAACATAAGCATGTAGAGTCTCAAACAGTTTGGTATCGTTAGTTTTCATCAAGTTAAGCATGTTGTTTCTCAAACAGTATTGTATCGATAGTTTTCATGAAGTTAAGCAAGTAGTTTCACAACCAGTGTTATATCGTTAGTTTTCATGAAGTTAAGCAGGTAGTTACACAAACAGTGTTGTATCATTAGTTTTCATGGAGTTAAGCACGGAGTTTCACAAACAATGTTGTATCGTTAGTTTTCATGAACATAAGCATGTAGAGTCTCAAACAGTTTGGTATCGTTAGTTTTCATCAAGTTAAGCATGTTGTTTCTCAAACAGTATTGTATCGATAGTTTTCATGAAGTTAAGCAAGTAGTTTCACAACCAGTGTTATATCGTTAGTTTTCATGAAATTAAGCATGTAGTTTCTCACACAGTGTTGTATTGGTAGTTTTCATGAAGTTAAGCAAGTAGTTACACAAACAGTGTTGTATCGTTAGTTTTCATGGAGTTAAGCGCGTAGTTTCACAAACAATGTAGTATCGTTAGTTTTCATGAACATAAGCATGTAGAGTCTCAAACAGTTTGGTATCGTTAGTTTTAATCAAGTTAAGCAAGTTGTTACACAAACAGTGTTGTATCGTTAGTTTTCATGGAGTTAAGCGAGTAGTTTCACAAACAATGTTGTATCGTTAGTTTTCATGAACATAAGCATGTAGAGTCTCAAACAGTTTGGTATCATTAGTTTTCATCAAGTTAAGCATGTTGTTTCTCAAACACTATTGTATCGATAGTGTTCATGAAGTTAAGCATGTAGTTTCACAACCAGTGTTATATCGTTAGTTTTCATGAAATTAAGCATGTAGTTTCTCACACAGTGTTGTATTGGTAGTTTTCATGAAGTTAAGCAAGTAGTTACACAAACAGTGTTGTATCGTTAGTTTTCATGGAGTTAAGCGCGCAGTTTCACAAACAATGTAGTATCGTTAGTTTTCATGAACATAAGCATGTAGAGTCTCAAACAGTTTGGTATCGTTAGTTTTCATCAAGTTAAGCATGTTGTTTCTCAAACAGTATTGTATCGATAGTTTTCATGAAGTTAAGCATGTAGTTTCTCACACAGTGTTGTATGTGTATTCTTCATGATGTTAAGCAAGTAGTTACACAAACAGTGTTGTATCGTTAGTTTACATGGAGTTAAGCACGCAGTTTCACAAACAATGTAGTATCGTTAGGTTTCAAGAAAATAAGCATGTACAGTCTCAAACAGTTTGGAATCATTTGTTTTCATCAAGTTAAGCATGTTGTTTCTCAAACAGTATTGTATCGATAGTGTTCATGAAGTTAAGCAAGTATTTTCACATTCAGTGTTACATCGTTAGTTTTCATGAAGTTTAGCAGGTAGTTACACAAATAGTGTTGTACATTAGTTTTCATGGAGTTAAGTGCGGAGTTTCACAAACAATGTTGTATCGTTAGTTTTCATGAACATAAGCATGTAGAGTCTCAAACAGTTTGGAATCATTTGTTTTCATCAAGTTAAGCATGATGTTTCTCCAAAAGTATTGTATCAATAGTCTTCATGAAGTTAAGCAAGTAGTTTCACATCCAGTGTTATATCGTTAGTTTTCATGAAGTTAAGCAGGTAGTTACACAAAGAGTGTTGTATCATTAGTTTTCATCGAGTTAAGTGCGGAGTTTCACAAACAAATTTGTATCGTTTGTTTTCATGAACATAAGCATGTAGAGTCACAAACTGTTTGGTATCGTAAGTTTTCATGAAATTAAGCATGTAGTTTCTCACACAGTGTTGTATATGTATTTTTCATGAAGTTAAGCAAGTAGTTTCACAAACAATGTTGTATCGTTAGTTTTCATGAGCATAAGCATGTCGAGTCTCAAACAGTTTGGAATCATTTGTTTTCATCAAGTTAAGCATGTTGTTTCTCAAACAGTATTGTATCGATAGTTTTCATGAAGTTAAGCAAGTAGTTTCACATCCAGTGTTATATCGTTAGTTTTCATGAAGTTAAGCAGGTAGTTACACAAACAGTGTTGTATCATTAGTTTTCATGGAGTTAAGCGCGGAGTTTCACAAACAATGTTGTATCGTTAGTTTTCATGAACATAAGCATGTAGAGTCTCAAACAGTTTGGTATCGTTAGTTTTCATCAAGTTAAGCATGTTGTTTCTCAAACAGTATTGTATCGATAGCTTTTCATGAAGTTAAGCAAGTAGTTTCACAACCAGTGTTATATCGTTAGTTTTCATGAAATTAAGCATGTAGTTTCTCACACAGTGTTGTATTGGTAGTTTTCATGAAGTTAAGCAAGTAGTTACACAAACAGTGTTGTATCGTTAGTTTTCATGGAGTTAAGCGCGCAGTTTCACAAACAATGTAGTATCGTTAGTTTTCATGAACATAAGCATTTAGAGTCTCAAACAGTTTGGTATCACTTGTTTTCATCAAGTTAAGCATGTTGTTTCTCAAACACTATTGTATCGATAGTGTTCATGAAGTTAAGCATGTAGTTTCACAACCAGTGTTATATCGTTAGTTTTCATGAAGTTAAGCAGGTAGTTACACAAACAGTGTAGTATCATTAGTTTCCATGGAGTTAAGCGCGGAGTTTCACAACAATGTTGTATCGTTAGTTTTCATGAACATAAGCATGTAGAGTCTCAAACAGTTTGGTATCGTAAGTTTTCATGAAATTAAGCATGTAGTTTCTCACACAGTGTTGTATGTGTAGTTTTCATGAAGTTAAGCAAGTAGTTCCACAAACAATGTTGTATCGTTAGTTTTCATGAACATAAGCATGTAGATGTCTCAAACAGTTTGGTATCGTTAGTTTTCATCAAGTTAAGCATGTTGTTTCTCAAACAGTATTGTATCGATAGTTTTCATGGAGTTAAGCACGTAGTTTCACAAACAATGTTGTATCGTTAGTTTTCATGAACATAAGCATGTAGAGTCTCAAACAGTTTGGTATCGTAAGTTTTCATGAAATTAAGCATGTAGTTTCTCACACAGTGTTGTATGTGTATTTTTCATGAAGTTAAGCAAGTAGTTCCACAAACAATGTTGTATCGTTAGTTTTCATGAACATAAGCATGTAGTGTCTCAAACAGTTTGGTATCGTTAGTTTTCATCAAGTTAAGCACGTTGTTTCTCAAACAGTATTGTATCGATAGTTTTCATGGAGTTAAGCACGTAGTTTCACAAACAATGTTGTATCGTTAGTTTTCATGAACATAAGCATGTAGAGTCTCAAACAGTTTGGAATCGTTAGTTTTCATCAAGTTAAGCATGTTGTTTCTCAAACACTATTGTATCGATAGTTTTCATGAAGTTAAGCAGGTAGTTTCACCACCAGTGTTTTATCGTAAGTTTTCATGAAATTAAGCATGTAGTTTCTCACACAGTGTTGTATTGGTAGTTTTCATGAAGTTAAGCAAGTAGATACACAATCAGTGTTGTATCGTTAATTTTCATGGAGTTAAGTGCGTAGTTTCACAAACAATGTTGTATCGTTAGTTTTCATGAACATACGCATGTAGAGTCTCAAACAGTTTGGTATCGTAAGTTTTCATGAAATTAAGCATGTAGTTTCTCACACAGTGTTGTATCGTTAGTTTTCATGAAATTAAGCATGTAGTTTCTCACACAGTGTTGTATGTGTATTTTTCATGAAGTTAAGCAAGTAGTTCCACAAACAATGTTGTATCGTTAGTTTTCATGAACATAAGCATGTAGAGTCTCAAACAGTTTGGTATCGTTAGTTTTCATCAAGTTAAGCATGTTGTTTCTCAAACACTATTGTATCGATAGTTTTCATGAAGTTAAGCAAGTAGTTTCACCACCAGTGTTATATCGTAAGTTTTCATGAAATTAAGCATGCAGGTTCTCACACAGTGTTGTATTGGTAGTTTTCATGAAGTTAAGCAAGTAGTTACACAAACAGTGTTGTATCGTTAGTTTTCATGGAGTTAAGCAGGCAGTTTCACAAACAATGTAGTATCGTTAGTTTTCATGAAC
>NW_024429276.1:57500-62500 GCF_017639785.1 Mesocricetus auratus
TTTGCTTTTATCATTTGCTCATTTGTTAGAGACAGGTTCCCTCCAACACTAACACCATGGGTTTGTTGTTGCTGCTGATTGTTTGTTTTTAAGTGGATTTTTAATATTTGGGATTTCAGATCGATTTTCTTAATTTGGGGTTGTTTCCTGGGATATGGTTGATCAGATCTGCCTGTCTGTCTGTCTGTCTGTCTGTCTGTCTGTCTGTCTGTCTGGTGTTGGTGGGTCGTCAGTCCGTCCGTTTGCAATATGTATGTCTTCATTGTTTTTGTTTCTCTCTCTCTAGCCCTGGAAACATCTTTCTGAGAAGAACGCGCTGGCCTCCAACTCACTCCTGCTGTGCACACACAGAAATCACTGGTGAGCTGCTGCTGCTGCTGCTGCTGCTACTACTACTACTACTACTACTACTACTACTACTACTACTACTACTACTACTAGAAAGCAAGCACCATTTTATTGTTCCCTAAAACTACTCACATTAACCAATTTCTTTTCTTGTGTTTAATCAGAGATCCACCTGCCTGTCTGTCTGTCTGTGACATGCAAAAGAAGAAGAAGAAGAAGAAACTTCATCACCCCAACATAAAAAGGAAGACTCCTGCTTCACTCAGGCGATACAGGTCCTGAGCGGCTGTGTGGAGACTGCCATGATCTGAGGATCCATTCTCCCAGGAGCATTTCATTGAGAAAATATAGTTGCACCTAGGATTAAACGGGAGACGAGGGGAATACGAACTCTGGGTGGGTGGGTCTTATGACAGGCACCAGCCATCGATAGGCTGTTGTTTGTTTTGATTTTTGAAAAAAAATTTTTTTTGAGACTCGATTTTGACCAAGATGGCCCCTCTGGCTCACTGATAAAGTGAGCTGAGCACTGGGATTAAAGGCGTGCACCAACACTTCCAGGCCAGACCAGTCATATGTTAATGTGAAGGCCATTGAGTTCCTTCCAAGAGAATGAGTGGAGGAGGCCCTCCCTTACACAAAATGCCTGACCTGTCTGGGGGAAGCAGGTGCTTAATGACACTGCCATCTCTGCCCTACTAGCTCCCCTACTAGTGTTCCTGTTCTTGGTGTTCCTTCCTTAGGAGGGCACAGTGGAATTCCTGTTCCCCTGGTTTCGGGGATTTTATTTTTCCCATAAAGAATCATTTTGTTTAGAGAGCCCTCATTGGCCGTAAACAAGTGAATAAATGGATGGACCGATAAATGAATGAATGGACTGATGACTAATAAATGATTGATAGAATGAATGAGTCATTTCCAATTATCTATTAAACTTTCCATTGTTGGGCTCCTCAATCCCTTCCCACACCCCTCATTCACAGCCATAGTCCCTACTGACTGCCTGCCAACCAAATAAACAAAATAAACTCAACTATGCCTGACCCACAAAGCATAGAAAAGAACTCAAGGAGTGGCTGCTGTCATGTACAAAAAGAAAGTCTTCAAGGGGAGGAAATGAAGCAGATCATCTCAAGCCTGGTCAGTTTTTCTTTTTCTGGTTTATCTGTGGCTTTGACTATCATGAGTCAAACAGACTGCCTCACCTTCCAAGTGATGGTGTCTAAAGGTGTGAAGGCAGAGCCACAGCCCTTAGCACAAATGCTTGTAGTTTGTTGCTTTGTGAATGTTTTCAGACCATGAGATTAAAGTGTCCCTAACAGTTCTGTGCTAACTGGAACTCACTTCAAGAATACAGGCTGGCCCATCTGCTCAGGACAGAGATCTACCTACCTAGTCTACAATTTAAAGAGCAGTGTTTGGTTGTGGTGTGTGAGATCAGTGGAATACATTATTAATCAAACAGGTTTTTGCCATCTATTTCATCCTCTGAAGTTACTGTAATTGCTTACCACAGTGATAACCCACTACCTTCTTATCAAAGAAAGAGTTTAAGAACCACACCACGGTGGTAGAAACACATGAACAGAATTTTAAATTAAACTGAATTTATAAGATAAGGAGACCAGTTACATACACACACACACACACACACACACACACACCGCAGAAGACTTGGGCGAGGGAGCTGCTGGGAGCCTGTGAGATGGCTACACTGGTGTTCTAGGGGGAGGGCTCCTGAGTGTCAATCCCTATGATGGTGCCTTTTGGTACATCATCAAAAATGAGAGCACAATGAACACACATGCCTGTCACCACCCCAAGCACACATATGTCTGCTTGCCTGCCTGCCTGCCTGCCTGCCTGCCTGCTGCCTGCCTGCCTGCCCACCTACCCCCTGCCCACCCATCCGTCTGGCTGTGAAGGAACCCTGCACAGAGAGTGCCCGATGCCGTAGGAAGTCAGAAGAAAGGGGGTGGGTCTGCTGAACCCAGAGTCATGGAATGGCTGCCAGCTGCTTGTTGGCTACCATGTGGATGGTGGAACATGAACCCACAAAAGCGAGAGGAACCACGGCAGACAGGAGGGCCTGGGAATACACTGTATTCCATGTTTATGTCTGAGGTGCCTCCTACTTACCTGGAAACCAAAACAAATCCTTCCAAACATCTGACTGTCTGTCTGTCCCCTCCCTCCCTCCCTCCCTCCCTCCCTCCCTCCGTCCCTCCAGAAGTGGAAAGGGAGACCTCCTGAATAGAATTGGGAGTACTGGGGGGCAGGATAGTTGAGGGAAAAGTGGAGGATGGGGAGAAGAGAACATGCACAGGATCAGGAAGGATGAGGTGGGGCATGAACAGAGAAGGAGACCAAGGATACCTTAATAGAGGAGCCATTGTGGGTTTAAGGAAAAATCTGGCATTAGGAATTCCCAGGGATCCACAAGTAAGATGAACCCCAACAAGCAAAACAAAACAAAACAAACAAACAACAACAACAAACAAACAAACAAAACCACCTAGCAGCAGCTTTGGGTGTTGCAGAATCCTCAGGGACAGACACTCACTTAGACAAAACTTTAAAAATTTTAAATTTAAAAAATTTAAATGTGGCCTGGAGAAAAGGGACCTGTTCATCTGCTGCTGAACTGCATGTCATGTGCCACTCTAGTGCTACTGACCATAGAACTTTCATCACCAAGGCATGTTAGATTTCTGCTTTTTTGATATTTCAGCTTTGATGATGTTATGAAATGTCATCTGGTTGGTTTGTGTTTGATTTTTTTACTTTTAATTTTTTAATTTTATTTGAGCTCTTAGATATTTTTAAGGAGGGCAATGAGTGTTGTAATAAATTTCCTCATAGGAATGATTTCACTGTGTGCCAGGGTTTGTGTAGTGATTTAATTTTCTTGAGGGAATCTCTCTCTCTCTCTCTCGTCTCTCTCTCTCTCTCTCTCTCTCTCTCTCTCTCTCTCTCTCTCTCTGTCCTCTCTCTGTCACACACACACACACACACACACACACACACACACATTCATTAATTCTAGTTTTGTTTTCTCTCATTCCTCACACACTGATGAATGAGTTATTGTATCTCCACTACCATGGGCTCTGGTGTACCCACATACCAGGGAGGGCGAGGCCCTCCTTGGGAGGGATCTCTAAATTCTGTCATTTCATTCAGGGCAGGTCCTAGGCCCGTCCCCTTGTGTCCAGCCTGAGGCAGCATCCCTCTATTTGGAACAGGCTCCCAAAGCTCATTCATAAACCATGGTAAAGACTGATCTACTACCCAAGGCCCCAGTGGTTTCTGTGGCCTCCTCCCTGAAACTGCATCCATGGAGTCTGGATCCGTCCCCTGTTGGCCTCTCATCCATCAGTCTGGGATTCAAGAGCTGTCTTTGTGGGTTTCATCATCATGGTCTTGACCGCTCTACTCACCGCTCCTCCATCTCTGTCACTAGGTTCCAGGAGTTCAGTTCAGTGTTTAGCTGTGGGTATCTGTCTCTCTGTCTCTGTTTCTGGATGAAGGTTCTAGGATGGCATATAAGGTAGTCATCGACCTTATCATCAGGGAAGGGCTATTAATGTAGTCTATTATGGTATCTGTCGTCCTGCTCTCCTCTATTCTTAGCCTCGACTGTACCTGCCAGATAGGTCCACCATAACTTCTTCTCCCCCTCTCTTTTTTTCTGGATCACTCTCCCTTCCCCCGATGTTCCCAATCTGCTCAGGAGATCTCACCTCATTCCACTTCTCTGGGGTATAATGCATAGCTCTTGGAAACCTCCCTGTTTCGCAGACTCAAAGGCACTGGGGTTGTATGCTGACACTCCCCTGATCCATATCTCAAATCCATATATGAGTGAGTACATACCATGTTTGTCTTTTTTGATACTGGGTTTCCTCACTCGGGATGGTTTCTTCTAGTGCCATCCATTGTGTAAATGTACCACATTTTCTCTATCCACTCTTCAGTTGTGGGGCATCTAGGTTGCTTTAGGATCTGAGCTCCTAGAAATTTTTTTTAAAGCAGGGTTTCTCTGTGGTTTTGGAGGCTGTCCCAGAAATAACTCTTGTTAGATACACCTGCCTCCACCTCCCGAGTGCTGGAAGTAAAGGTGTGCACCACCAATAATCTCTTAGATTATTTTTAAAGGTGGGCACTAGAGGTGTAAATTTCCTCATATGACTGATTTTACTGTGTGCCAGGAGTAGTAGTTGCAGAGTGCTTTCTATTCACTCTCTCTCTCTCATTTGGCCTGGCACACGGAAAGTATTCCTGGACAGTAAGACTTTTCTACACATTGAGAAACACTGTCTCAAATAAAATATAAAAGTGACCTGGCCTGAAGCCCAGGCAGGCAGAGCTTACTCCTTCCCTCATAATTCAGATTCCCAGCACTGTTTTTGTTTATTTGTTTGGTTGCAAGTAGATTATAGTGTGTTTATGACTTTGTATTTAATTATATAGTTTTTCTTGTTGTTTTGTGTTTTGGTTTTGGTTTTCGGAGAGAGAGACAGGGTCTACTTGTATCATCCTGGCTGTCCTGTTACATAAACCAGGATGGTCTCTAACTCTGAGAGACCAGCAGGCCTCTGCCTCCCAAGTGTTGGGATGAAAAGCACCCACCTCTCAGAAAATTTAAACTT
>NW_024429276.1:67500-74002 GCF_017639785.1 Mesocricetus auratus
AGGGCTGAGAAAAACTGTGCCCCTGCTGTTGCAACTTAAGAAAACCAATGCATGAAGGAAAGACACCACGAGACAGGGTTCAAACTTGTCATTAATGAAGAAAAACAGCAAAAAGTAATGAGAAAAAAAAACTAACGGAACCTGGCCTGGGCAATGGATGAAGCTTCTGGTGTTGGGTTGGAAAGCTGAGCTAGTCTAGCAGTGGGTGCATACACAGAACAAAGAGAATTCTGGAGGTTGTTGGGACTTGGGGGCAGCAGGAGAAGTATCCCAGATACTGATTGCAATGTGAGTCTTCCTTGCTTGCTTGCTTGCTTCCTTCCTTCCTTCCTTCCTTCCTTCCTTCTCTCCTTCCTTTCCTTTTTTAATAAATTTTCCAGCCTCCCACACAGATAGTGACTAAAAAATTTGACCTAGGAAGTTTGTGTGTCCTAACTCTCTCTCTGTCTCTCTGTCTCTGTCTCTCTCTGGTGCCTGGTGCCTTTGCACATCAGAAGAAGGAGTGAGTCTGCCGAAATTAGAGTTATGGATGACTGTCAGTCGCTCGTTGGTGGAAATTTTTTGTTGTTATGTTTTTGAATATTTTTTTCAAGACAGATCTTCACTGCATAACAACCAACCCAGGGTGTCCTGGAACTCACTGTGTAGAGCAGGCTGGCCTCAAACCCACTGAGATCTGCCTACTTCTGTTTTCCAAGTGCTGGGATTTAAGATGATGGATTTAAAAAAAAAGTTCTTGTTTGTTTTCTGGTTTTCCAGACACATTTTCTTTGTGTAACAATCCTGGCTGGAGCTAGCTCAGTTTTTTGGAGCAGGCAGGCTGGCCTCAAACTCACTGGCATCTGCCTACTTCTGCCTCCCAAGTGCTGAGATGAAGAAAGATGTTGGGTTTTTTTTTATGCTTGTCTGTTTTCTGTTTTTCCATGTTTTTCCTCTGTGTAAAAAATCCTGCCTAGCTGTCCTGGCCTGGAGCTCACCTTGTGGACCAGGCGATTTTTTTTCATATTTCCTTTTTGATTGTTAGTATTTGCCTGGCTGAGGCTTTTTTTTCTTAAGCACACAGGGAGTGGGGGAGGGGTGTCTAATTGATTCAAGAAAGAAGCAAAGTGAGGTGGGTTGGGGGAGGGGACACCACACAACTCTGATGCCATTTTGTTCCAGTCTGTCTGTCAGGTGAAAAACTCTTGGCCAACAGGAGGGGTGGTTGGTGGCATGAATGTAGTACAGCAATTTGCACTTACCCAAACATGTGGTATTGGGATTATCATGGTGGGGAAAGAGAGAATGAATGGTGAAAGAAAGGCAGTCACTTTCTCCTTGTTAACAACTGTCAATAACACCAAAGAAAATTGCATTGTTCCTCCAAATTAGACAGTGGTGCACTGGAATTTTGGGGGTAAATTGGTGTGTGTGTGTGTGTGTGTGTGTGTGTGTGTGTGTGTGTGTGTGTGTGTGTGAAAACTCCCTGTTCAAAACTGATTTTTTGCTTTTTTTTGTTATTTTTTCTGAGAGAGAGAAGATTTCTCTGTGTCCTGGAACTTACTCTGTAGTGCAGGCTGCCCTCAAAGTCACAGAGCTCTGGCTGACTCCCCAGTGCTGGGGATTAAAGGTGCTTGCTATCACCCACCGGTCAAATGGTCAAACAGCATTTTTATTTATTTATTTATTTTTTGTTTTTGTTTTTTGAGACAGGTTTCTCTGTATTGTTTTGGAGCCTGTCCTGGAACTCGCTCGGTAGACCAGGCTTGGGCTCGAAATCACAGAGATCCCCTGCCTCTGCCTCCCGAGTGCTGGGATTAAAGGCATGTGCCACCACTGCCCGGCCAAACAGCATTTAAAAATCTCTAACCAGAGGTATCCTTTCTGTAGCCTTTCTTTTTCTTTTTAAAACTTGGTTAGCTCAACATTTTAATGTGATTTCTTGTTTATCTGAGACAAGATTTCTCTATGTAGTTCTGTAGTTTGTCCTGGCTCTCTTTCATGTCAAACACGTATACAGCGGTACAGGTTCTAAGTTTTCATCTAGGAATCATCAAGAGCTGAGAAAAACTGTGCCCCTGCTGTTGCAACTTAAGAAAACCAGTGCATGAAGGAAAGACACCATGAGACAGGGTTCAAACTTGTCATTAATGAAGAAAAACAACAAAAAGTAATGAGAAAAAAAAACTAAGGGAACCTGGCCTGGGCAATGGATGAAGCTTCTGGTGTTGGGTTGGAAAGCTGAGCTAGTCTAGCAGTGGGTGCATACACAGAACAAAGAGAATTCTGGAGGTTGTTGGGACTTAGGGCAACAGCAGGAGAAAAATCCCAGATACTGATTGCAAAGTGAGTCTTCCTTCCCCTTCCTTCCTTCCTTCCTTCCTTCCTTCCTTCCTTCCTTCCTTCTTTCTTTCCTTCTCTCCTTCCTTTCCTTTTTCAATGAATAAAATGAAATGGACCTGAATGGCATGGAGTTTCCACACAGTGCTTGGATGCCTATGCCCCCACCTCATGCTTCAGTATCATACAGGTGCCCGCTGTCTCACCAATGCACATGCATGCACGGGATCCAGGACAAACATTAAAGAGGTGGAATTTCTAGCTTTTCGAGAAAACACATGGTAGTGTATGGTGCCCTCTTCTGGTGAAAGGACATACACGTGGATAGAACACTCATGCATAAAATAATCACATGAGTGTTATTATCATTAATGTTAGGTATTTTGAGACAGGGGTTTGTCTGTAGCTTTGGACCCTGTTCTTCAACTTGCTCTGTAGACCAGGCTGGCTTCAAACTTAGAGATCCACCTGTGACTGCCTGCTTCCCCAGTGCTGCTGTGATTGAAGGCCTGTGCCACCAACACCCAGCCTTCTTCTTCTCCTCCTCCTCCTTCTCCTTCTTCCTCTTTCCTTTTCCCTTGGTCTATAAATCCACATTTCCTCCCTCCCTCCCTCCCTCCCTCTTTCTTTCTTTCTTTCTTTCTTTCTTTCTTTCTTTCTTTCTTTCTCTCTCCCTCCCTCAACCCAGAGAGAAGGTAACCCTGTACGGTGTTTTACTTTTCATGTAAGACTGTGCTATCCAAATCATGAGAGCCTCCTCACAATTGTTCACATGAAAGTTGGTTTTAAGTTCTGGCCCTTTAGAGGCTAGGAAACACAGAGAACAAAAGGACCTTGAAAAGTGTGTCCCATGCTTGCTGCCATCTTGGTGAGGTCACTAGCCAACACACAACACACACACACACACACACACACACACACACGCACACAATAAAATTGGAAATTAAATTTAACGTACAATAAAGTAATAGAAAAAAAAAACCAGGAAGCAGAGAATAACCTTCCCGGAGTCACAGAAATAAAAGAAAGCTGGGTGTGGTAGTACACGCCTTTAATCCCATCATTCAGGAGACAGAGGCAGGTTTGGAAGTCTGTGAATGGCAGGCAGGTCTGGTCTAGGTAGGGATTTCCCAGGAAATATGAAAACATATGTGGAATCAGGCTGGGCAGTGTGGTTCCACTAACTTTAGTCTCACTAGCACTCACTCGGGAGGCAGAGGCAGGGGGTTCCATGACCTGGTCTACAGAGTGAGTAACATGACAGCCAGGACTGACTGTTTAGACTGGGGAGGGTGGGGTGCACCTTGCTCCTTCCTCAACAAGATGACAGAGCAGACCAAGTTGACTTCCTAGGGGAGGCCTTAGCCTAGCGGCAATCTTGTATTTTGGAATGTGAAAAACAAGATAATAAATACAAAGAATATTTAAGAAGACAGATCGATTTACTTGAAAGGTAAAATTACTCCGTAGTATTTAGTTTGAGAACTGGGGTAGGGTAGGCCTGTGTGATTGGCGGTGCAGCCGGAAACACACCAGCAAAGGCAAAAGCAAGCGTGAGAAAGTGGTAAAATATTTTTAAAAGGGAGACTTAAATGGCACAGACCTGCCATAGCCACCCCTTCTCACCTCTCCCTCCCTCCCACTCACATCCAGCCTTCTGCACCAGCCCCATGTGGTCTTGTAACTGGATGGTCAGTGACACTCTGTGACCTTAGCCTCCCTCCTGAACAGTGATTCGCCTGTGTTTCACAGCTTCCTGTCCTACTTTCGCTACTTACCTGAAACAAAAACAAAACTTTCCAAAGTCCAGATGTCCTCTGAGAGGAATGGAATGGTTGTCGAGAACAGAAAACGTTTATTTTAGGTGTTCCCTAAATACCACGCTTTATTTTAGGTGTTCCCTAAATACCCGGGGACACTCTGAGGGCGTGGATAAGAGTAACAGTTCGCTGGGCACCTTTTTTGTCTCCTGGCAGGTGCTTCAGGTGTTTCTCGACTTAAGGTGATATTGGTTTAAGAGTCTATCTTTAATGAAGCTATAAGATTCTAGCTTTTATTTTATTTGATAGGCACATGTTCACTCTAGTCCTCTTGGCTGTACAACTTTGATCATGAAGGCATGCAGTGATTTTTTTGTTGTTGTTGTTGTTATGTTTTTGATTTTTTTTTCAAGACAGATTTTTCACTGCATAACAACCAACCCAGGGTGTTCTGGAACTCACTCTGTAGAGCAGGCTGGCCTTAAACCCACTGAGATCTGCCTATTTCTGTTTTCCAAGTGCTGGGATTTAAGATGATGGATTTAAAAAAAATTCTTGTTTGTTTTCTGGTTTTCCAGACACATTTTCTTTGTGTAACAATCCGGGCTGGCCTGGCCTGAAGCTAGCTCACTTTGTTAGAGCAGGCAGGCAGGCAGGCAGGCAGGCAAGCTTGCCTCAAACTCACTGACATCTGCCTACTTCTGCCTCCCAAGTGCTGGATGAAGAAAAGATGTTGGATTTCTCTATGCTTGTTTGTTTTTTGTTTTTCCATGTTTTTCTCTGTGTAATAAAACCTGCCTAGCTGTCCTGGCCTGGAGCTCACCTTGTGGACCAGGCGATCGTTTTTTGTTTTTTTTGTTTTTGTTTTATATTTCCTTTTCGATGGTTAGTATTTGCCTGGCACTTTATTATTTCCTGTGTGTGTGTGTGTGTGTGTGTGTGTGTGTGTGTGTGTGTGTGTGTGGTAGTTTCACCTGCTTACTGGCCTGCCTGATCAAAATCAGGCTCACTGCTCAGGTGCGGAATATTTCACATTTAGAGTTAGATTTTGTGCAGGGAGATACATATCTGTCTGATTTCTTTTAATTACTGACCTAGGCCCCATGCAGGCTTTCTTCTTAAGCACACTGGGAGTGGGGGAGGGTGTCTAATTGATTCAAGAAGCAAACTGTAGATGGGTTGGGGAGTGGACACCACACACGTCTGAAGAAAGTGGTAAATGTTTTACAAAAAGGGGACTGAAATGGCGCAGACCTGCCATCGCCGCCTCCTCCCTCCCTCCGTCCTACTCTCCGAGTCCACAACAGATGTGGTCTTGTAGCTCGGCCAGTGACACTCTGTGACCTGAGCCTCCATCTTAGAGAGTGATTCACCCGTTTTTCATGTAGTTTCTCACACAAGTTGTATCGTTGGTTTTAATGAAGTTAAGCAAGTACTTTCACAAACAGTGTTGTGTCGTTAGTTTTCATGAAACTAAGCACACAGTTTCAAAACAGTGTTGTATCCTTTGTATTCATGAATTTAAGCACTTAGTATCACAACCAGTGTTGTGTCGTTAGTTTTCATGAGGTTAAACAAGCAGGTTGTCACACAGTGTTGTATGAGTTAGTTTTCATATAGTTAAGCTTGTAGTTTCTCACATGGGTGTTGTATCTTGAGAGTTTTCATAGAGTTAAGCAAGCAGATACTCACACAGTGTTGTATCCTTTGTTTTCATGATATTAAGCATTTAGTTTCTCACACAGTGTTGTTTTGTTAAATTTCATGAGAAAGTAAGCACCACAGTTTCACAAACAGTCTTGTATCGTTAGTATTCATGAAGTTAAGCAATTAGTTTCACAAACAGTGTTGTGTCGTTAGTTTTCAGGGGAGTTAAGCAAGCAGATTGTCACACAGTGTTGTATGCGTTAGTTTCATGAAGTTATCCTTGTAGTTTCTCACACAGTGTTGTATCGTGAGTTTTCATGAAGTTAAGCGCATAGTTTCACAAACAATGTTGTATCGTTATTTTTCATAAATATAAGCATGTAGATTCTCAAACAGTGTGGTGTCATTGAGTTTTTCATCAAGTTAAGCGTAGTTTCTCACACAGTGTTGTATCGTTTAGTTTTCCAAGAAGTTAAGCTTGTTTTTCTCACAGAGTGTTGTATTGCGAGTTTTCATGAAGTTAAAAGCGCGTGGTTTCTCAAACAATGTTTGTGCTCGTTAAGTATTCCTGAAGATAAGCAGTTAGTTTCACAAACAGTGTTGTCTCTTTAGTTTTCATGGAGTTTAGCAAGCAGGTTGTCACACAGTGTTGTATCATTAGTTTTCATGAAGTTAAGCTTGTAGTTTCTCACACAGTGTTGTATCGTGAGTTTTCATGAAGTTAAGCACTTAGGTTCACAAACGGTGTTGTATCCTTGATCTTCATGGAGTTAAGC
>NW_024429277.1:0-619 GCF_017639785.1 Mesocricetus auratus
GAAGACATACGTGCCACTCTCAAAGTGGAATGTTGTTTTTATGCAGACAAGACTGGAGTAGTACCCAAAACTCCGGATAAACTCAAGGAGAGGTTTTCAGTCATCCATTCTCCCTAGGTCATGATTAGTTTGTTGAAATGAAACTTCCTTAATTGAAATATCTTGTTACAGAACAGCTCCAGCCAGTCCTTGAATTAAAACAAAAGGTTGAAAAGGCCCTCATAGTCTTCACCATTTTTCCATTTCCAATTGTCAATATTCTGTTGTAGCCAGGCAATTTGAGAGGAATTGCAAGGGATAACAATAACATCAGATCCTTTGCCAAAAGATTTGTAAACTTACCTTATATGCCCTAAGAATAAATTGTATAACTGCTTGTGGATATGCTCTAACTGCCTTGAAGGAAAGGCATGATCACATACCCAAAGAATGGGTCCAGGCTGCCAAAAGAACCCAGTGGGAGCATCACTGGAGGGAAATACCAAAAAGGACACAGCAATGACCAATAAAAACCAATCTTTCAGAATTCCTACCAGAGTGGACAAACCTGGTCATGTGGCAACCATGACCATCACAGTTTTACTGACCTGTCTCAAATCCTGTAGCAGGTGCCATTTTT
>NW_024429278.1:0-631 GCF_017639785.1 Mesocricetus auratus
ATATTTAGTAAGGCAACAGAAGACATACCCTAGGAAAAATATTTCAGTTTATCAAAATTTTACTTTAGAAATATCTTTGAAGCACCCTCTTTACCCCCCCCTTCCCTAGCCTCCTCTCTGTAAATTTTATTTTGAGACAAAGTCTTGGTAAAATGGCCAGGTTGGCTTTGAACTTTCAACCTTCCTTGTCCCCCATTGTCTGGGGGACTGCTGTGCTCTCCAAACCTGGCTTGCATGCTGAGACTCTCAAAGAACTCACAGGAGGTACTGAAGCCGGGTGATGTTTCCTATTGAAATGCCATTCTCAGATATAAACAAGACAAACCAGCCGCTGTTCTCAGTAAGGACATTAAAAGGAAGTACCATTCTTGGGTGGTTTAGGGATAATAAAACTTTATTTCACACGGTCTAGAGTCTAGAAATGCAAAATCAGGATGCCAAGCCAGGGCACACTTGGTTGGCAGGTCCCTCTGCTAGCTACAGACTCTTAGCTGTGGATCCTAACAGGGCAGGTGGGTCAGAGCTCCTTGAGGCCGCTCCCACCCGGGTACTGGTCCCATTCAGGAGGACTTCATCCTCACGATTTAACCATGGTGTGCAGATTAGGATTTGAACATCGGAGTCTGGGGGA
>NW_024429279.1:0-2480 GCF_017639785.1 Mesocricetus auratus
GCAGACCTTGTAGATGAGCTGTCATCCTTCCTCCTCCTGAGACTTTTTCTGTTCTGATCGAATCTTAATTAATTTAGATGGGATCCAAAGCTTTTCTTCTCCTGTGGAAACAAAAGCATAACCCCTTCCCCAACATAACACATATCCTGGTTTCCAGACTGAGGTCATAACATCCTTAAAATACACTGGTTGGTTCAGTTCAGAAGTCTTCTCTGTAGTCCAGTGTCTTTCCGCTGCAGTTTGTCCTTTTTCATCAGCATTAAGAAAATTCAATGTTAGTAAAGCATTATGTAACCTGTGTTTAGGGGTCTTTGTTCTCCCCGGCTGTTTATGAAGCATCTCTTTTAAGGTTCGGTTAGATCTTTCAATCACTGCTTGTCCTGTGGGATTGTAAGGTATACCAGTTACATGTTTTATATTATAATATTTGAAGAATTGTTCCAATTTACTGGAGACATATGCTGGAGCATTGTCAGTTTTTATCGTTTTAGGTATACCCATAACAGCCATCACCTCTAAGAGGTGTGTAATAACAGAGTCAGCCTTTTCAGAGCTGAGGGCAGTAGCCCATTGGAATCCTGAGAACGTGTCTATGGTATGGTGTACATATTTTAAACTGCCAAATTCTGGGAAGTGAAATACATCCATTTGCCAAAGTTCATTTCTATGAATACCTTTAGGATTACAACCTGCTGGTAATGGAGTTTGATTGTAGAAGGAGCAACTGGGGCAATTTTTTACTATTTCTTTGGCTTGTTGCCAGGTGATAGAAAAATCCTTCTTTAAGCCTTTGCTGTTGACATGGTGTTTCTTATGAAATTCTGAAGCTTCCAACACATTACCTACTAACAAACAATCAATTTCATCATTGCCTTGTGCCAGAGGACCTGGCAAACCTGTATGGGACCTGATGTGTGTTATATATATAGGATGAGTCCTGTTTCTGATGGTTTCCTGTAATTGTAAAAATAATGAGGTTAATTCTGTAGTATCAGGAACAAATTCTGCAGTCTCAATATACAAGACAACTCTTTCTGCATACTGAGAATCCGTGACTATATTAAGAGGCTCTGTAAAGTCTTTAAGTACCATGAGAATGGCATATAACTCTGCCTTTTGTACGGAGTTGTAAGGGCTTTGAACTACTTTACTTATATTTCCTGATTTATACCCTGCCTTACCTGATTTGTTTGCATCCATGTAGAAGGTAAGAACTCCAGAAATAGGTGTTTGTCTCACGATACGTGGAAGAATCCAAATTGTTTTCTTTATGAATTTGATTCTCTCTGTTTTGGGATAGTTATTACTAATAGTTCCCAAAAAGTCACTGCAAGCTATTTGCCAATACTCATTATCTTTCCATAAGGAGGAAATTTCATCATTTGTTAAAGGTACAATAATTTCAGCTGGATCTTTCCCAGTCAGTTGACGAAGCCTTAACTTACCTTTTAATATCAAATCAGAGATCTTTTCTATATATGTTTTCAATTTTTTATTCTGTTTATGTGGCAGAAATACCCATTCTAGTATGATGTCTTCCCTCTGCATTAATATTCCTGAGGGGTATTCTCTAGATGGTAAAATAACTAGAATACAGTCCAGATTTGGATCCACACGGTCCACATGTGCTTCTAATATTCTCTTTTCTACCCATTCTAATTCTTTTTCAGCCTCAGCTGATAGTACTCGTGGGCTGTTTAGATCTTTATCTCCTTTTAAAGCCATTTTCAAGTGTTTCAAATCATGCCCTTCTACACCGATAATTGTCTGTAATTGAGAGATTTCTCCTAATAGTTTTTGAAGATCATTAAGAGTCCGGTAACGATCTCTTCTCATCTGTACTTTCTGTGGTCTAATTTTCTGAGCATCTATTTTATAACCTAAATAGTTAATAGAATCTCCTCTTTGTATTTTTTCTGGGGAAATTTGTAATCCCCAGCGAGGCAAAGTTTCTTTTACTGCTTCAAACATCTTTTCCAATGTATCCTTATTTGAATCAGACAATAATATGTCATCCATATAATGATATATTAACGAATGTGGAAATTTTTTACGAATTATTTCTAGAGGTTTATTCACAAAATATTGACACAAAGTAGGACTGTTTAACATACCTTGAGGTAGTACCTTCCATTGGAATCTCTGTACCGGACGGGAAATATTATAGGTAGGTACTGTGAAGGCAAACTTTTCTCTGTCGTTTTCTTGTAACGGTATGGTGAAGAAACAATCTTTTAAGTCTATAACTATAATTGGCCAATCCTTAGGAATTAGAGAAGGTAACGGCATCCCAGGTTGTAGAGACCCCATAGGCTGAATTACCTTGTTGATGGCTCTAAGATCAGTAACCATTCTCCACTTACCAGACTTCTTCTTGACAACAAAAACAGGTGAATTCCATGCACTAGTTGATTCCTCAATATGTCCAGCATCTAATTGTTCCTGAACTAACTTCTCCAAAGCCTCTAACTTCTCCTACA
>NW_024429280.1:0-4975 GCF_017639785.1 Mesocricetus auratus
TGCTTCTTAGTTGATGTTTAGACCATGAGTATTTTCTCTAGATGTTGTTGGTTGTTGGTGTTCGTGTATTTCTAGAAACTCTTATCTATTTCTTTATGAGTCCTCTTATGGCAGGTGTCTTATGTTTATACTTGTTACTTTTTATCAAGGGAATTCTAGATGTTGCTGAAAGCCCATGTATACCTACACTAAGCCTCTACCAGTACAGCAGCCTGCTTCCTTGTTTTATTTTAAATTTTGGAGTATTTTTAGGCAAATCATACTATTTCACCAATAAATGATCTGATTATTTATATCTATCAGTAAGCTGTGTTTTCAAAAGCCAAAATCATAGTAAATATCACCACTCTAGATCTAACATATAGGAGATAATTCTTATTTCATATATAGATCATTTTCTCCAGATTGCCTTAGCAGTTTCTGAAACTAGCTCTGTAGACCAGACTGGCTAAAATCTCAGTTTCCTTGCCTGTGCCTCTGGAGTGCTGGGATTAAAGTCATATGCCACCCCTACGCAGCAGCAATATCTTTTAATAATTTGTTTGTTTAAATCTGTTTTATTTCCCAAGACAGGGTTTCTCACAGAGATCTGCCTGCCTCTGCCTCCCGACTGCTGGGGTTAAAGACTTGTGCCACCAATGCCAGGCTTACCCAGAGATTTTTAATTAAATTAATTAAATTCATTCATTGATAATTTCAAACATGTTTGTAGTTTCATGCATGTGTATAAGGAATCCTGACTTTATGATTTTGGTTTGTTGAGACAGGTTTTCTCTCTAGTCCTAGCTGTCCTGGAACTCACTCAGTAGACCAGACTGGCCTCAAACTCAGAAATCTTCCTGTTTCTACTTCCAGGAGCTGCAATAGAAAGAGTATTCCACCACAACTGGCCAAACCTCTTGCATTTTTAAAATTTAGGTTTAAGAAGTGTATTCTAATTGTACATATATGTATAGTGTATTTTGAGCACATATGGAGTTCAGAGGACAGACAGCCTTGTTAAGTTGACTTGCTTTTCACATTTACATAGGTTCCAGAGATTAAACTCTCCTTGTCAGCACTATACCTGCTGAGCCATCTTGAGAGGCTGACTTGTTACATTTAACTTTTTTATTTACTAGCATGTGTGTGTGTGCATGTGTTTGTCAGTGTTTTCTCTCCACAGCATGGCATGGCACTCCTGTGGAGGTCTGCATTCTGAGGCTAGAGCTCAGGCCCTCCAGCATTAGTGTCCCTTCTTGGAGCCCCTGCCAGTGCTGGCCAGGCTCCCTGCACCTAGTGGCTGCTGCAGCCCTGCTGGTGGCCAGGAAGGATGGGAACAGTGGCCACAGCCATTTGGATCCAAGGGTTGCCTGGTTCCAGCCAGAGCAGCTTGGACCATCCAACAGTCTGTAGATGCAGATCTGGGGACAACCAAGGGCTGACGAACGTCTAATTCAATCACAACTGGCAGCAGTGGCTTGAGGGGTGGGAGCAGCATGGGCAATGGCACAGCCAGAGGCGGGAGCAACAATGGCCCCAGCTCTGGATGGCATGTTCTGCTCTGGTGAGCGCCCTCTGGGAAGCCTTGCAGTGCCCACAGAGCAGAGGGACTTCCTGCCCCTGGAGAAGACCAACCAACACCAACCCCACCACCAGATGGCAGCCTGGGCACAGCGGACACTGGTGGGCCTCTTGGCATCGCAAGGACATGAAGCAGGACAACAAGGCCAGCACCTAGGGACTCAGCTACACCCTGCTGTAGCCCAGTGGAGGGCACGTGGCAGGGGGCAGCCTGGCAGATGGTGGCATGGCCCTGTACAGAGGGATCCAGTGAAAGCTGAGGAACTACAACCAGGGAGTCATGGGGTACGTGCTGGCGCTGTGGCCTTTGCCAGGCACACATGCACAGCGGGGCACACGCCCACAGGGGACTGAGGGTGGGGAGCCCTTGTGGATCCTTCCACAGAGCATCGGTGGCTTTTTATTTCTTCATCTATTTCTTGGCCAGCCTCAGCTGTGCTTTCTTTGGGATTCCCTTCAGCTGTCCATGTCTCTCATATAGTGATTTCTGCCTTCCTTCTCTCCTTCTAGCTGTCCATTACCTTCTCAATGCATTCTCATTGCCTTTCTGTCTTCTTCCATACCCGCTGATCCCCTTCCTGCCCTCCACACCTTGGTCCCCATCACCACACCCCAAGGTGAAACCCCTTAGTGCTGGGATAGTATTACCTCCCTAGAACATTCTTGCCTTAGCATCTTTAGATGCTTAGGAACAGGAGGTCCTCTTCTTACCAAGAATAGAATCATCTAGAATGCTCCTTCCATCCACCAACCCTAGACAAGAATTTTGTCAGCCATGAAAGACACTGCCTGCTCTTGACCCTTTGGCCTGTCTTTTATGTTTATTTAAAAAGAAAAAAATCTTGCGTTTGCTATGCCTAGACTGTCCTGAAAGAAATCACTGAGGGACAGCCGCGTTAGGGTGGCAGAGATGGTAAGATCCTCTGAATCCTGATAGAACTTTCCAGGAGTGCATGGTTGGCAGCTTCTCACTGTGAAGTTGTCACTGTGGCAGGAAGTGGTCCTAAGTGTGTGAATGTTGCACCATTAGTGACTTTGTGTTTAACGTTCAGCTCTTACAATTTCCACCTTTCATGGAAAAGTGCAGTGGTGTGGTTTAGGGCTGGTGCTGGGGAATGCCTCATAGCTGCCCACATTTTCTTCAGTCATTTTTGTCAGCTTCAAGAGTGCTCTCCATGGTCATCACCTTTTATTAAAGACTTGTGCTTCCATCCTGTTAACCTTTCTAAGATGAAGCATAAACCTGGGGTTTAGTGACAACGAATTGAGTGCTGAGGGACTCTGGTAGTTTTCTCTTATATGAATGAGCTCTGGTTAAGTAATCATTGTCAACCTGGAAGGTCTCTAAATGCATTTTCCTGAAGCCTCTTGCCTATTTCTAGAAAAGAAACATTATGAATCTAAAATGCTGGCCACCTCTGATGGATGAGAAGTTGTTCTCCTTTCTCCTTACCGTTTAATGTAAACCCTGAAAAGTTCACCCACAGAAGCCTTGGATATTGTATTGTTTCAGAAGGATTAGGCACGAATGTACATTTCCCTGAGGGATTACTGCTTAAAAACTGATTGTAAACTTGTTAAGCGGCTTGTCACTGACATTAGACTTTCTATTCTTCCTGCTCCCAGAAGAAGACACCAACAGTTAGGAGTTTAACTTTTGAGGCTTACTAGTGTTGAGAGGTACATCAAACAGTTCTAAGAAGGTCTGCTAAGAGACTTCTGGGTTCTGAATGATTTTGTTTTGATTTGTGTCTTTATTTCTTAGTTTTTTGTTTTGTTTGTCTGCTTATTTCTGTTTTTGTTTTTCGAGACAGGGTTTCTCTGTGGCTTTGGAGGCTGTCCTGGAACTAGCTCTTTTGTAAATCAGGCTTGTCTCAATCTCATAGACACTTGCCTGCCTCTGCCTCCTGAGTGCTGGGATTAAAGGTGTGTGCATCCACTGCCTGGCTTATTTCTTAGTTTTTAAGGGTGATTTGCTATTCTTTGTTATTAAAAATTTAATTTATTTTGTACGTATGCCTGCATGTGTGCACGTGCGTGTGTGCAGTGTAAGGAAAGGAGTGGAAATCATAGGATAGCTTAGCGGGAGTTGTTGTTCTTCTAGGTCTCAGGGACTTCCTGAAGCAGTTGTGAGTTGTTTACCTTCCTGTTTAAGGTGCTTCCCTGTAGGATGAAATGTTTCAGCCTCAGAGGAAACTTAACTCAACACTATTCTGATATTAAATTTAGCTTGACTCGTAGCATTTTTTTCTGTGTTCTTGGGATTTAACTGGTACTGTGCTAGTAGATGAGAAAATATATGGGTCCTGGACAGATAGGGAATTGGGACACATAGCATGTGGACAGGGCATTAGAACTCTGAGATTGCTATCTTTTATGTCCTGTATCTCTTGTTGCATTGGTTGGCTAAACTCCCTGAGTGCCCCTAAGACTTTAAGTGTTTGAACACTTACTCTTCACATTGTCCAAGTTCTTGAATCTTGGTTCTTCCTTAGCTTACTTCATGTTCTTGCAAGTGCAAGCTTATGTTTAACCCTTCTTTATAAATGAATTCCTTTCTTCTCAATGGATAGAAAAACACTTCATGTAGAATACTATATGAAGTCTGGGGGTATAGTCCAGTTACAGAATACGTGTATGGTACCCTAGGATCAATCCTTAGTAATGCCACAAAAGAAAAAAGAGAGGGACAAAGAAAGAATAAGTACTTGGCTCTTTAATGTTTTTTGTTTTATTTTTGTGTCTGGTGATACCTTTCTTGCACAAATAAAGCCTGTCTGGGGGTCAGAGAGAAGGAGCAAGCCACAACATACCTTACCTCTTAAGCCTTTCAGCAGAGAAGGGAGCGATTTCCTGTATGTCCCTACATGTATCCTACTTCTGCCCACCTATGTCACTTCTTGTCTGTGTGTACAGAACTCCAGACCTCTAGATCTCTATGGTTAGCTAGTGGCAACTTCCTTTCTCTGATGTTCAGATAGGCTTTATTTGTGCAAGAAAGATATCACCACATTTGTGTGTGGGGGGCTGTCTCCTTAGTGGGGTCTTACTATCTTTGTCTGCCAGATTGGTCTTGAATGGAGGCGGTGATCTCTCCACTTGACTAGCCTGAACTCCAGTTGTATGCTACACACTACCCTTAATGGTTGGCTTTGTTTTGTTTTGTTTTATTATAAATTAATGAGAGAGGGACCAAGGGGGGAGAGAGAGAGACTCACCATATAGTTATGTAGTTCAGGCTTGCCTTGAAGGCCTGGCAATACTCCTGCCTCAGCATCCCGTCCTGAATGTTGCATTGATGGTGTTGGCCACTGTGCTGGCCTATAGCCCTTGAGTGGAATGAAACAGCCACTGGTTGTCTCCCCAATTGTCCTATAATAACCTCTTAAAAACAGCTTGTTCAAAGCAGTAT
>NW_024429281.1:0-681 GCF_017639785.1 Mesocricetus auratus
CATATGAGCTTCGGCTGAATACTGGTACTGACTCCTTTTTACCTTTAGAGGAACGGAGAAAAATACAAATGGCTTTTCCAGTATTCGAGAATGTGGAAGGCGGAAGAGTACATACCCCCGTAGATTACAATCAAATTAAAGAATTGGCCGAATCCGTTCGTAATTATGGGGTCAATGCTAACTTTACCACATTACAGGTGGAAAGGCTTGCTAATTTTGCCATGACTCCCACTGACTGGCAAACGACAGTGAAAGCAGTGCTTCCCAACATGGGACAATACATGGAATGGAAGGCTCTCTGGTATGATGCAGCCCAGGCACAAGCTAGAGTTAATGCCACGGCTGAAGATGAGAATCAGAGGCAGTGGACATTTGAAATGCTGACAGGTCAGGGTCAACATGCCCTTAATCAAACCAACTACATCTGGGGCGTCTATGGTCAGGTGTCGGCCGCCGCTATTAAAGCATGGAAGGCCCTCACAAAAAGGGGAGAGTCCAGTGGACACCTTACAAAGATTGTCCAAGGACCCCAAGAGCCATTTTCAGACTTTGTGGCCAGAATGACAGAGGCCGCCAGTCGCATCTTTGGTGATTCAGAACAAGCTATGCCCCTGATTGAGCAACTTGTCTATGAACAAGCAACCCAGGAATGTCGAGCGGCTATCGCCCTCGCAAAAGCAA
>NW_024429282.1:0-13130 GCF_017639785.1 Mesocricetus auratus
GAGTATATGAGTCATGACAGTTTCACTATGGACTGTTATTACTTAGAGGGTCTTGAACATACACTTATCTCTTACTCAGAGATTATAACACTTAAAATATCTGACTGGCATAAAAAGAAATAGTTTGGCATGTCTACAGCATAGCTCTCATGGTGTTATCATTCAAATGCTGGTAACTGTTTACACATTGTTTCCTTGTCTTTATTTTTCACAGGCATACCTTGCAAACACATAATATCTACCTGACACAGAGGTAGATGATTTTATGACAAATTAAAAATCATCAGGAAATGTTAAGCTGTGCTTATTTACACTGTTGCTTTTCTGTACAACTTCCAGTACCCATTACATTTTCTTCAGAGTCAAATTTACATAAATTTGCCCATGAAAATTTCCTCATAAGCCTTCTAGAACTCTGATAATGTTCTTCAATATTATGATCTTCCCAACTATAGCCTAAATTACAACACCAGAAAATATATGACATGCAACAGAAAATTGGTATTTAGGGCATCTGTCACCATCTACCAGCAGGGTTTTAAAATGTAAACACATGTCTTTAACCTAGATCTTGGAGGTGATAAAATCCCCCTTTACCAACTTGGTGTTGATGCACAGCTTTAATCCCAGCACTCAGGAGGCAGGAGCAGTTGGATTTCCTGAGTCTGATGCCTGCCTGCTCTACAGAATGTGATGAAAGTCTACATAGAAAAATAAAAATTAATGATGAGAAAAAATCCATCTATAATCTGGTCACACCTTTTCGTGACAGTGTACATAAATAAGGGAAATTGAAGAAGGAGAGCTCTCTCTCTTTGCCTGCTCACCCTGGCTCTGGCTACTGAGTTTATTCCTTTCATAGCTGTAGAGCCTAATTCGTTGAAATATTCGTGTACGCAGAACAACACCTGAGACATCCAGACACAGACACCAAACAACTACTGGACTCTTCAATTTCCATTGCTACACACAGCCATTGTTGGACCAGCTGGGCCACAGCCTGTGAGACATCCTAATAAATCCACTTTCTACAAACACAGAGAGACTCATTCTACCAATCCTGTTTAAGCAGAGAACACTGGGTGATGCAAGAAGTTTCTTACCCATCCACTGAGGAAGATGTGCTGCTCAGCATAGTGCTCTAGAAGGTATTCTTCCTAGCCCCATTCTCTCTGAGTTTTCAACTTACCAAGAATACTATACTTTTCATTTTTATTCTTTTCTCAGTTCTCCTGAACTCAGTCAGAGGCCGCAGAACAAACATCTTATTTTTTTTCTTTGGTTTTACAAGACAAGGTTTTGGAGGCTGTCCTGGAATTCAGTCTGTAGACCAGGCTGGTGTTGAATTCATAGCAATCCACCTGCCTCCACCTCCCCAATGCTGGGATTAAAGGCACGTGACACCAATACCTAGCAAAGACTACACTTTTTATTATTATACATTTCTCAAAATTTGACCTGAATTTTAGGGATAAAACTCCCAATGTAATGGACAGTCTTCTGGCAGGAGAAAGATATATCATCTTGTTTGTGGTTTTGTTCCTGAATTTCCCTCATGCTTGTCTGAGGTGCCTTTGACTACTGGGTAAAAAGTAGAGTCAGTTCTCCTGACCTCCTCCTCCTCCTTCTTCTCCACCTCCTCTGCCTTCTCCTCCTCCTCCCCTTCCTCCTCCTCCTCTTCCTTCTTCTTCTTCTTCTTCTTCTTCTTCTTCTTCTTCTTCTTCTTCTTCATCTCCTTCTTCTTTGTTTTTATACACAGGGTTTCTCAGTGGCTTTGGAGGTTGTCATACAACAAACACTTGTTGACAAGGTTGGCCTGGAACTCACAGAGATCCACCTGCCTCTGCCTCCCAAGTGCTGGTATTAAAGGCATGTGCTACCAATGTTCAGAACAAACATATTCCTCTGTGTCATAAAAATCTCTATTTTTAATACCCTGGGCTCCCTTCCATCTGGTGAATGAGAGAATCATTCCAGTCCACACTGTGTCATGGTCTGTGCAAGGTCGGCATGTGGTGTGGAGGAGGAGGAAGAGGATGAACCTGTGAATTGCAGGAGGAGAGCTAGTTCATCTCGTGGAGACAGGGGTGAGTGATATTGAAGTGTGTGTCCAGGGCTAGGGACCCCTGTGGTGTGTCTTTAAGCACACTCTCACCCTTAGGGAAGTGCTCTTGTCACTCAAGCCTCACCAGCCAATCAGGGACACAAGAATAACCTGCCAGTCACAGGTCTGTCAGAACACTTCTGGAGCCATGCTGCAGGCTTGGATATATAGCAGGACAGGCACCAGGGGATTGATTGCTGTGCTTTGAGTGCTGCTGTAGGGGATGTGAGAGGAGCCCAGATGAGCACAGAAGCCACAACATGGTGAGCGAGGGGATGCTCTCCCAAGATGCAGATGCATGGGAGACAGTGCAGCAGGTCCTCCTGGAAGGAGGCTGGGTGGGAACCTGCAGCCACATTCAGTGCTCTGTGAGGTCCCATGGGATCCTAACAAATCCCCAGGCCCTGGTGTTGGGATATGGATAATTCACTCTCTGGGCTGCATCTGTGAAAATCATTCGGGGCTTTGTGTAGAAATGTCTTTGCAGTCAAAACCAACGAGCTCTTGGTGCATGCTGAAGGCAAATTGTCAAACTTGAAGCAACTTAGTTTCTCTATTGTCTTCTAGATTCTCTGTACTTTACATTTGACATTTAGGTGTAAGATCAATTCGGAATTTATTTTGTGGATGGTGTAAATAGCATTCATGTTCTTTCTTTTTTAATACTTATTTATTTTTGTTATTTTGAGACAGAATTTCTCTCTATAGAGACTGCCCTGGAAGTTGCTCTATAGAGCAGGCTAGTTCCAAAGTCACAGCTTCCTGCCTCTGACTCCAGAGTGCTGGGATTAAAGGCATGCGCCACCAGTGCCTGTCTCTTTCTATTTATATATATATATATATATATATATATATATATATATACATATATATATATATTAATGATTTATTTATTTATTATGAAAACAACATCCTTCCTCCATGTATGTCTGCACACCAGAAGTGCACACAATATCTCATTGTGGATGGTTGTGAGCCACCATGTAGATAATGGGAATTGAACTCATAACCTCTGGAAGAGCAAGTCAGTGCTCTTAACCGATGAGCCATCTCTCCAGCACCTGTTTTTTATTTTTTATTTTTTGGAGACAGGATTTCTCTGTTTAGCTTTGGAGTCAGACATGAAGATTGCTCTGTAGAGCAGGCTAGCCCCAAACTCATGGAGATCTGCCTGCCTCTGCCTCCCCAGGGCAGGGATTATAGCATGGGACACTAAAGACCTCTGTAATGGCATTCTCATGTTGGATTGCACTATTAAACTGTGATGTTGAAGAGTAGAATTGTTGATATAAAGGATTTACCAATTTTTAGGGAATGGTAAATCCTGCAAAATAGAATTTACCTGAGCAAGGTTTGACTCTCAAATAACCCGAAGATAACTGGTATGCTAATCAGGTCTGTTAGAGGTTAGGTTGCTAAAATATGCATTTGTTCTCCAGGATTGTCCAGACATTTGGCTCCAAACCTTGACAAATGAGAAACCCCTGATTTACAAACAGGCCCAATGCCCATCCCCACATCACAGAACAGAGCTGTTGTTTTTTCTTTTTCTTTTCTTTTTTTTTCAGTCAGGCTTTCTCTGTGGCTTTGGAGGCTCTCCTGAAACAAGCTCTTGTAGATCAGGCTGGTCTCTAACTTACAGAAATCTGCCTGCCTCTGACTCTGTTGTGTTGGGATTACAGGTGTATAACACCAACACCCAATGGCTCTCTGTTTAATCATCAACACATCAGGCCATTAGGGAAAGCACAGAAGTCCTAGGCCCCAGGCTGTCAGTAGCTCTCCCAGGAATGTCTCTCCTCTCTGCCTGAGGGCCTAAATGAAATCCTTGATTGATCAGGCAAGTCCTTAACAAAACAGTGTTTTATGTTTCAAATAGTTGTCACCTGGTGTTTTATTGTGCATCATCAATTGAGTGACCTCCTGAGTTTGTTCCAATGTGTGATAAGTTCTGATGAATACCTAGAAATTTCTTCTTTCAGTCTGTTTCCTGCTGGGAAGTCTTATACAAGAAGCAATTCCTCAGCCAGGCATTGATGGTGCACTTCTCTAATTCCAGCAATCAGGAGGAAGAGGCAGGTGGATCTCTGTGAGTTCAAGGCCAGCCTCGTCTACAAGACAGCCTCCAAAGTCACAGAGAAACCCTGAATCAAAAATCCCTCAAAAAGAAGTGATTCGTTTTAAGAAGCTGACTTAGAATAAGACGCAGATTAGGCAAATCCTCCATGCCCCAGGATGTAACCACTCAACACCATCAGTTCCACATCTGTCTGCTAGCTGCCATGACCCCTCCCATGATGATGATTAAGTGAAGCTCTGAAATTTTAAGTGAGACACCGCAAATAAATGTTTTCTTCACAGGTGTCTATTCACAGCAATAAAAATCTATAAAAGATAGAGGTTAGAACCAGGGACTTGGGTATTACTGTCATAGGCTGGCCCTGTCATACAATTTCTCAGATGTGTTCTCAGCAGTGTTGGTCTGCTGGCTTGCTTCTCCCTTTATGTCTGTTGACTGGGATTTCTTTCTCAAGTCTATATGCTACTTAAAGAGCCAAGAAATGTTGCAGGGGATCCTCCTAGACGGTTTCCTGCTAAAATCACAGGGTGAATACATTTTAATGTCCATGTCATGGAATAAGTGTGGGAAGCACCAGAATTATTTGAACACACACCCAATCTCACACACACACACTCACACGTGTGTATGTGTATGTATGTATGTATGTATGTATGTATGTATATGTGTATGTATGTATCACACTTCCTGTGTTACACATGTGTGGTTTGTTTTAGGATGCAGTAACCTATGATGATGTGTACATCAGCTTCACTCAGGAAAAGTGGGCTTTGCTGAATCCTTCCCAGAAAAGTCTCTACAAACATGTGATGCTGGAGACCTACAGGAACCTCTCTGCCATAGGTGAGACTGAATTTTCCTTCATGATTTAAAATAAGGGGAAGTCTGTTTCATTGATGTTGATACTCTTCTGTAATTTTGATTGAGAAAAGGGAAACAAAATAATAATGCATTGTTCTAGTGTTCATTGACTATATTAACTTAAATTTGATTCAATTTCCTTTGATATTTCATGTATTTTCTGGTGTTGCATTTTAGGCTCCAAGTCAGAAGACCATAATATTGAAGACCATTGTGAGAGTTCTAGAATAAATAGAAGGTAGTTTTCATGTGAAGCTCATGCAAATTTGTATTACACCCCATTGAGATCTGTGCTGTAGAAATGCCAATCCTTTTAGTTTCATACCTCTCAGATATTTTAAAACAGTATATATATTGAATAGATGATATGTTTGTGTCCAAGAACTTTTAACGAAAAAAGATTCTACAGTGAAGCAGTCATTACTAATATATTTGTGAGTTTGCTAAGTATATTGAAAGGGTCAGAATATGAGAGTCAAGAAGGTTGTTTTGGAGGAACCATAATCCCTATATGACCTTCTCTGAGGAAAAGAAAGCCAGATTGTGGGAATGAATTGTAAAAACAATTTACTTGTTATCATTCCTTTAGTAAGAGTATATTGTCCAACAGGGCTGTGGTAGTGCATACCTATAATTCAACCACAAAGGAGGAATAAGTGGCTGTATTTTTGTGAGTTGGAGGCCAGCCTGGTCTACAGAGTGCATTCTAGGACAGAATCCATAGCTACACAGAGAATCCTCTCTCAAAAAAAACATGAAATAATGAATATCACATATCACTTTAAATACAAGCTATGTGAGCATAGAATATGGAAAGAAGCAATGTGGCTCCCCTCACTCTTGGGGCAACAAGAAAATATGAATGTTGTTTAGCAGTTCCCCAGCTTGAGTATCAGTGGTAAATGTGATAAAAGATTACAATTAATTGGATTCCTTGGGAAGACATCAATGAACTCACACTCCAGAAAGGCCCTCTGACTCCTGGAATATGTGAATATGTTAATTTGTCCTGGTACATTCAGCCAATGAAATGTTATTCAAAATACAGGAAAACTTATGAAGGCACTAAGTATGATGATGCTCTGAGTTCATCTATTTCTTCTCGAATATGTGAAAAATCTCTCATAAATAAGATGCCATAGATGTGGGCCATGAAATAAAGGCTCTAACTCTCTTTCACAGGGATCTTCATAGCCACAAAGCAACCCCTCATGAATGGAAGCATCATGAATGTAAAACATAAGAACTGATTCATCTCTGCGATTAGGCAAAAATTTAAACTAAATGTGTATAGACACCACGGTTCATTAGTATAATGGAAGTGGTAAAGCTTTTACATATGCCAATTATCTTTGTATGAATGATAGATCCCATCCAGGACAGAAAACTCTTTGAATACACTCAATGTGTTAAAACCTTTTTGTGTTGCAGGCATCTTCAAAGACATGAAAACATTCATCCTGAAGGGAAACCATATGAAGTTCTTCAAAATGGTGGAGTCCTTGCATGTCACAGTTGTCTCAAACTCCATAAAATAGCAGGTGATCGAGAGACAGCTCATGAATATAATCAATGTGGTAAAGCTTTCTCACAACACATCAGTATCATAAGTCATGAAACAACACATTTTAGAGACAAAGCCTATGAATGCAGTCAATGTAGTAAAGCTTTTTTTCATGACAGTGGTCTTCAATATCATAAAAGAGCATGCACTGGAGAGACACCTCATAGCTGCAAACAATGTGGTAAAAATTTTTCACAGCTCAGTCACCTTAAAGTACACCAAAGAACACACACTGGAGAGGAACCCCATGAATGTAATCACTGTGGTAAAGCTTTTGTAAGTCATAGAGACGTAAAAGACATAAAATAACACATACTGGAAAGAAACCCTATGCATGTAATCACTGTGGTAAAGTTTTTGTAACTCACAGTGTTCTTAGAAGACATAAAAAGTGCACACTGGAGAGAAACCTCACAGCTGCAAACAATGTGGTAAAATTTTTTCACAGCTCAGTCACATTAAAGTACACCAAAGAACACACACTGGAGAGAGTCCCCATGAATGTAATCACTGTGGTAAAGCTTTTCTAAGTCATAGTGATCTTAAAAGAAATAAAAGAACACACACTGGAGAGAGACCCTACAATTGCAATCAATGTGATAAAACTTTTTAACAGAACAGTCATCTTCAAGCACATCAAAGAACACACAATGGAGAGAAACTGTATGAATGTAATCAATGTGGTAAAGCCTATTCACAAGCCAGTATTCTTACGTATCACAAAAGAACACATACTGGACAGAAACCACATGAATGCAGTCAATGTGGTAAAGTCTTTTCACACAGCAGTGGTCTTAAATATCATAAAAGAATATACACTGGAGAGAAATTGTATGAATGTAATCATTGCAGTAAAGCCTATGCACATGCTGGGAATCTTCAATATCACAAAAGAAGACATACCCAAGACCAACCCTGTGAAAGGAACCTGATGAGGTAAAACCTTTGTAAGGAATCACACTATAGAGAAACCCCTTAATTGTAAGCAGGGTGGTAAAGCTGTGCACCCTGTGTTACTGAATAATCTGTTAGGTCCTGAAAATTTTAAAACTGAAGGAAATCTTGGTTTAAAGGATTTGGTAATATCTTCAATGAACACACAATTAGTTACAGACGGTTCTGTAGGGAAAAATATCTGACAAGTGTCAACAATCTGTTCAAGAAGTGTGATTTCTCTGTTGTGTTTGCAACTGCAAACTCATATGTACAAAAGTCCCACAAGTTAACTGATAAGGTAACACTTTTTGTTTTCACGCTTTTCTCTACTTGCATAAAAAACCTTACTCAGATCACTTCATTTCTCTAAGTTGAATTGTATGTGCTTGCTTTCTGTTTTCATGAACAAATACATGATGAAGGGAAACTGTTAAGACTATAAATGCCTCAACCCCTGGGATATGGGAATGAGTGTGTACTAGAGAAATTCTACTGTGAAAATCTATTTGAGTAGAGAATGGATTGAATTTAATTATGTGATGTCAGTGTTTCGGTTTGTGATGGGTCATGCATGTTCCCAAGAAGGGTAGATCCTCAGGTTTTTCTGGAGCAGAGACTACAGAAATTCCTCAAAACCCTGATGTAGCTCCTGGTAATGAACTTGTAATAATTTTGCTCACCCACATCTCTAAACCCTTTCTGTTTTTAAACCCTTTTTGTAAAATCTTTATGTTAGGTAATTGGGAACAAATCATGGAAGAGAAATCCCTTTTCATGTAAACAATTTGGTAGAGACTTTAAACTTCATATTTGTGTTCATTTTCAATAAAGTTTTTTTTCAAGTGAAGACGGGTGTCAATGAGTTCACTGGACCCAATATAAATGATTAATGGGTGTTTTATTGGGGAACAACTTACACAGATAATAAAAAAATGAGCCTTCGAGGCATTCCTGCTCCAGAATGTGCAATCTGTGCCCTTCTGACCCTGTCAGAATCCCAGAGAGAGAGAGAGAGAGAGAGAGAGAGAGAGAGAGAGAGAGAGAGAGAGAGGAGAGAGAGAGAAAGGTTTTGCAGAATCCCTCTTTCCTCCCCGTCCTTGAAGGAAGAGTAACTAATGATAGGGATAATATTTCTCATAGTTGGAAGACAGTGACTTTAAGACAGAAAGGCTGATTCAATGTTTACCTCTTCTGTTACTGGATTTAGGACTAGAGCCTCCTTGTGCTCCTGGTTGCCATAACCATTAGAGGCTGAGTCACTATCCCTCAGAAGCCAATTAAATGAACCAGTTTATCTAGTGACTACCCCAACTCTGGAGTTGTCAGACAGCCCAGTTCATAGTGTGAATTCGGAGGTCAGACATGGAGTCACAGTAATACTGTTCTTAAAAGAAGAGAAAACACAAGGTGAAGGGAAATGTCAAAAATTAATGAAAATCAAATCATATTTATTCAGCTGACTAATGAGCTACAAAAACTATAAATAATCCATCCTGGTGTCCTAACAGGCGTAGATAGTCAATTTATGCAAAATTAAATAGTCTAATGAAGCCAAATCATGAGTTTTGTCCATCGCTTAAATAACAACTCAGTTCCTATTTATCCTGTGAGTTGGTTTAATAAGAAGTAAATGTTTCTTAAATATAAAATCATTTGAGAAGTACAAGAGTTTTCCCACAATGAGATTTCCAGGGAAATGAGAACTTTAGAATCTATTGTTTCACAAGTTGTATTCCAAAAGAGACCCCATGACGTTGACTTTCTGGTCTCTGAGAACTTTCATGGTTTAAAAACCTGTAATCACAGTATAGACAAACAAATATAACAGATGCTTCTGTTTTGTTTTTAATAAATTTCATTGCCCTGACATTATAAAGAATCTCTGCATAATCCCCTTTGAAGAAATTCCTTCAAGATGAAGTGCCCAATTGGAAAATGTTGGTGACACGAAGCAGCATGGAATTTCAAATAATAATTACTTATATACACATCCATAGCACATGAGGCCGTGTTATGAAATAATCACGTGGGCCATGTGGTGACCATTGCTGCTTGACAAAGTTCCAGCATTTCACTATTGCAGCCCAACCTCACTTCTCCAGTACCTGCAGAGGCAGGCAGATCTCTCTGAGCTATAGGTCAGACTGGCATAATTAGTTCAAGACAGCCAAGGCCACACAGACAAACCCTGTATTGAAAAAGTTGATGAGATCCACCTTTATCTGCTTGGTTGCAGAGCAAATGATTAACCCCAGCACTTAGTAGGCAGAGCTAGGTGGATTTTCTGAGTTTGAAGTCACTCAGGGCCACAGAATGAGGTCTAGGGCTAAACACGCATGAGCTGTGTTGAAAATCCCAAAACAAAACTCATAAAGAACAGGATAAAACTTTAGTAGGGTTCACACCATCTGGTGGCAGTCTGCATATATAAAGGATACTGAAGGAGGAATCTCTCAATCTCTTTGAGTGCTTAACCTAGATCTGGGTACCAAGTTCATTCCTTTCCTAACATTAGAGCCTACTTATTTGGAATTTTGGTATATGATGAAGGTCAGATGAGATATCCCTGCTGGATGAACTGAACAACTACTGGAATCTTCAAATTTCCATTGGTAGGCAGCCATTGTTGGACTACCTGGGCCACAGCTTTTGAGACATTTTAATAAATCCACTTTCTACACACATGGAGAGGTTCACTCTACCAGTCCTATTCATGTAGCAAACCTGGAATGGTGGAGTTGGTTTGCTTTGTTTTTTGTTTGGTTGGTTGATTTTGGTTTTGGGTTTTTGTTTTTTAACCTGTTCAATGAGGAAGATGTGCTGGCTAACAATAGTGGTCATAAACACAATCTTCCTAGCTCTGTTACTCTCTTAATATTCATATTTCCATGAAGACTACTCTTTTTATTACTGTGTATTTGGCAACTGTTTGCTCTGAGTTTCAGGAATAAAAGCCTACAGCAATGGAGCCATCATCCAGCCTTATGATTAGAGAAAGACTATTATCTTGTTTGTGATCTGGTTCCTAGTTTTCTTTCCTCAGTGTCTGAAGTTTCTGTGACAACAAGGTAAAAAGCACTTTCAGTTCACATGACCTCAGGATAAAACCACATAACAAATATTACATTTTATATACTTAAATCTCTAGTAAGTAGATAATATTGTGGTCACCCTTCCAGCTTTTTGACATAGACTCACTCCATCCACATATTAAGGGTAGTGGGCTATACAAGCTAGCTTGCCACATTGTGTCCAGGAGGAAGAAGTGGAAAAGTCTATGGAGGGCAGGAAGATAGCAGCATCTGCTGTTAGAGACAGGGGCATGTGTTATAGAAATGCAGGTCTTTTCCGGGTGGTAGAAGGCTGGGTCTGGAGTATATTGTACTGAGTCTTTATCACTCTGTAACCCTATGGGAGGTGAGCTAATCACTGAGTCCTTACTAGCCAATCAGAGCCCTAGGCGGCCTGCCTGTCAGAAGTGGTACAGTCCCACCAAGGATACACGTTGAGAATGTTTCAAAGAAGATAAGTAAAGCCCAGGCAGGCTGAAGGAACCATTCATTCCCATCAATTGGGAGTCAAAAGCAGTAAGTTCTGTCTGTGAGTTCCAGGTCAGACTGATTATCCAGGGAACTAGGGTTATTTAAAAAAGAAAGTGTCAAAAAAATAAAACCAATGCATAATTTCATGCCATAACAACAATAAAGTGTACTTTACCTAAAACCAAAGAGTGTAAGCCAGACAATGGTGGTGCATTTTTTAATCACAGCACTAGAAAGGCTAAGACAGGTGGATCTCTGTGAGTTACAGGCCTGTATGGTCTACTGAGTGACTTCCAGTACAGTCTCTAAAACAATACAGAGAAACCCTGTCTCTAAAAAACCAAAAAATCAAAAACAAAAACTAATGAGTCCATAAGATATCAGTGTCCCCAACAGTTGAAGCTTAACATCTGCTGATATATATGCAAAATGAAACTTCTATGCCACTGATATTAAGTGGAAAAATATTTTATTCTTCTCCTGATAGGAACCAACATGTTCAAAGTGTGATAATTTACAAATATGTATTTTATGCTACCAGAAAGACTATATCAATGAGGTCAGAACTTTACAGAACATGGTGTTATATCAAACAAATAAATGAAAAATTGAAAAAAAGTCAGTCGTGTGAAAATTTGTTGAACATATATATCCTACATTCTCCTTAAATTCTAATAATGATTTTGAAAATGTGTTTGTGTGTGTGTGTTTTTGTTTGCACATTTGTATGATATTTGTATTTATGTGTGTGGTATTTACCTCATATGATATGTCTATTTTTGTTTGTAATCATGGTTATGTGTCCTTTGTGTGTATGCATTAATGTTTATGTGTGTTTTTGAAATGTGTGTGTATTTGTTAGAAAGGGATTAATGTTTATGTATATGCTGTGTATGTAATTGTGTTTGTGTATAATAGGTGTTGTGTTCTACATATCTGTTTGATTTTTTTAGTGTATGTGCATACTATATCATATAGGTAGTGTCCAAAGGAAATCCTTCTTTATGGTCTTGGTTCTTTCTACCATGTGTTATCTGGAACTGCTTCTCATACTTGTACTGCAAAAGTTTTGACCTGATGAGTCACAAATACACATGAATAAACTTCATAAAATGCAATGCAAACCTACTGTCCTGTGTGGTTGCTTAGCAAAGATACAAGAACTAACTCGGGTGTAATATTAAACCTACTCAGGTCAAATTCATGGATGGGGGAAATTTAGTCTTCAAAATAGTTTTATAGAAAGTAACAGGTGCTACAATTACCAAAATTCACAATATCCACTCATCTATTTATTACTTAAATCAGTTTGAAACTTTTTTATGGCTAAATATTACAGAAATGACTTTGCCACAGCTTGAAGTTGACAACTTAAGATGCACACATCTTATAGTCCCACTAATTAGTATAGGCAAGTGACTGGGAAGACCTTAAACTTTAGAAAATTAAGAATACATATATTAGCCTATAACCCTCCTATGTGAAGATTCCTCATGATGCCAAGTTCAGAGTTCCTCCTTCTGTAAAACTCTAGAGCTACAAATTACAAATCTCAATATTAAACTATTTTTAATCTAAAATTACATTTTCTTGTTTTAGGATATTTTTTTCAAGGCAGTGTTTCTCTAAGCCTTTAGAAGGTGTCCTGGAACTAGCCCTTGTATTTCCAGGCTGGTTTTGAACTCACAGAGATCTGCCTGCCTCTGCCCCCCTAGTGTTGGGATTAAAAGCTTGCACCAAAACCTCATGGGTTAAAATTCCATTTTCTAGTATTCATCCCCTAACTGCTGTGATTCAGAATAACTAAGATGGTGCTGAGTAAGCTGGAGTAATCTCTTCTTGAAATCATGACATGCACTAAAGTTAATTACCATTAATCCACACTTGTTGGGTATTTGTTTTTAATACCCCTTATAACCCCTCCAAATTCTGTGAATGTCACAATGGATGTAACCAACTGAACTAAGTCTCTGCAGACTCTGTTATATAGCTCTCATTGGCTGAATCACTTTCAATTCTAACTCCACAAGAAGGTGAACCTAG